>NC_088926.1:18180000-18482500 GCF_038396675.1 Hydra vulgaris | reverse complement strand
TGACAATGACATCAACACAGTGATTATTTAATAGTGATTTATTTTACGTAATAAAAAGATACGAAAAACGAAGCTTATATTCAGAAATAAATAAAAAAATTACATGTTAATTTTTCGATTAAAAAGAATGATTCCATAGAATAAGAAAACAAAATATTGAAAATTAAATGCATTAAAACAAAACACATAAAATTAAGAAATTAACACAAGTCTTTGGAGGAATTTTCGCTCATAAAATCTTTGATAAAAACCAAGATTTAAAAAAAAAGCTTTACATGTGCACTATTAAAAAATTAAATAATTTAAAACTAAATTTTATACTTTTTTTATAAAATTTAAAAAAGCCAATTTAGATTTCCTCTTTAAAAAGTTGAACTTCCCAACTTAGGTGGAGAAGGGGGACTTACCCCTCATCCCTTTCAGAAACACTGCTTCATAATATAATATAAATAAAGTAATTTATAATTATTGCCTAATATTTTATCTCTGATAATACCTGCTGTACTTCTCTAAAAAATTTCTGCATAGATTCTGCATTAAGGCAAACTTTTCCAAAAATAGTTCTAAAAAATAACAATAATTTTTTAAGTATGAAATTTTGTTATCTGACATCAACAAATGATAATTAAAAACTAATATTTTATTACCAACATAGACTCATGTATTTAGAAGCATATCAAATGTATTTTAAAAAAGAAAATTTTCCTTTTTTTTGCTGAAGAGTAATCAATTTTTGGATATCTAATTGACAGGTGTGTGGTTTAATAACATAAATACAATTTATATTAAAATACCTGCCATACTCCTTGATTATACCAGAAACTTCATTTTTGTCAAATGAGAAGAACTTGAAAAATTCTGCAAATCCATTACGTGTTAACTTTCCGTTCTCATTATTTTTTTCTTCATTACAGCATTCCTTTTAAGATTAAAAAAACAATAATATATTTATATATATATATATATAACTTAATTTATAATTTATAATTGCTCTGTTCTTTTAAGAACATTGAGGACTCTATTTTGTAGAATACATTTTAAAATTGTTTATATATATATATATATATATATACATACATACATACATACATACATACATACATACATACATACATACATACATACATATACATATATATATATATATTTATTATTGCTCTTTTCTTTAAGAACATTGAGCACTCTATTTGTAAAATACAATATCATAATTTACATATATATATATATATATATATATATATATATATATATATATATATATATATATATATATATATATATATATATATATATATATATATATATATATATATATATATATATATATATATATATACACACAGGGCTTGTGATGAAGAAAATCGTCAAGTGTGTTATATCGCGCTCGTGAAATTAAAATATGTTTTGTCAGATCAGGTTATCCTGCTACTGGTAACATGTAACCCTGTACAATCTGCTTCATGTCCTGCTGCCTTGTAGGATACGCCTTTTTAGGCAAAGGCTAGGAGATGCCAACTCCGATTTAAAACACCCCCTGCCTTGGGGCTCTTGGTTGAGTAAAGGCTAGAGATGGTGTCTCGATAAAAATACTCATCTTGGGCAGATGTTAAATGCACCCAGCTACTGTCTTGTAGAAGGCCTCCTAGGCAAAGACTTAAGGGGTAAACAGATTCTATCTGTTGACCAGCCTCGCACCCCTTCTTCATCTATTAGGCTGGCGCAGATGTATTCTAATACATTGTTTCCAGTTTAGGATGTTGAATGCTGGATCTTCTTGACTCAATGCATGGGTTTGCTTGTGTCACTGTTTTTATGACTAGGCAACTCATTCTATTATCTCCTTATGAGGGTACAGCTCTAAAACTCAGTTTTATGGTTCTGAGGCCGGCTGGTAGTCAGGTTTCCCGAACTTTGTGGTAGCTGAAAAATATCAAAGTATTAACAGTGCCATGTTGCGCATGGATGGTTTCCCTGTTTGTACTTTTGGTGTGCATTGCGGAGGCCACATTTGGAGCCCTTTGTTACGGCTTAGGGTTTATTAGTAGTAATGAGGCAATTGCTTGGGCTATTAAACGGTGTCCTGAGTACTATCTATGCTTTGAGTCAAGTTCTTCAATCTAATTTAAAAATGAATAAAGTACCAAAAACTATAAAACACAAAAAACCATCATCATCACCAAGTTCTCTAAACCTATCATTCACTAATATTCGTGGTCTTCGAAGTAACTTTTCTTCGGTCGAGTCTTATCTCTTGCAAAGTTCACCAGACCTACTTGCTCTTTGTGAGACTAATTTGAGTTCCGCTGTCTCATCTTGTGATCTTAGTGTTGATGGTTATCTTCCTCTGATTCGTAAAGACTCCAATAGTCACATGCTTGGCCTGGGCATTTACATTCGTAAGAATTCACCTGTTTGTCGTGAAACTAGGTTTGAATCCACAGACTATTCTTTCATATGCTTTCGTTTAGCACCACTTCACTCTATTGCTTTTCTCTTTGTTCTATATCGCTCTCCTTCATCTCAAGACTGCACTCTTTTTGATGTTATTTCCGATCATATTGACCAAGCCCTCTCTCTTTATCCATCAGCTAATATAGTTGTTGTCGGTGACTTTAATGATCACCACTCTGAATGGCTCGGCTCTAGTGTCAGTGACTCTGCAGGCATTAAAGCCCACAACTTTTGCCTTTCTCAATCCCTAACTCAAATAGTCAACTTTCCAACTCGCTTTCCTGACAACCCTAATCATTTACCTTCTCTACTTGACTTATGTCTTGTTTCTGATCCTAGTCAGTGCTAAGTTTCTCCACATTCACCCTTAGGTGCTTCTGATCACAGTTTGATCTCTCTAAAACTAATATCTCATTCTTCTTCATCACCTGAATCCCCCTATTATCGAACCTCTTACAACTACAGTAAAGCTGACTGGGATTCTTTCCGTGATTTTCTTTGTGATGGCCCTTGGGTAGAAATCTTTCAACTTCCTGTCGACAAATGTGCTTCTTACATAACTTCGTGGATTCAGGCAGGCATGGAATCTTTTATTCCCTCTCGACGATTCCAGATCAAACCTCACTCTCCTCCATGGTTTTCCTCACACTGTGCTGCTGCGATTGCCAATCGAAACCGTTACTTCCATATTTATCAGCAAAACAATTCTCCAGAAAACAGACGTCTGTTTATTACTGCTAGAAACAACTGTAAAAAGGTTTTGTCTAACGCCAAAACCCGCTATTCTCAGGTCATGAAATCTTGTATCTCATCTCAAAAATTAGGCTCTCGTGACTTCTGGAGAATCTTTAATAATATCAATAATAAGGGCAAATCTATAATTCCACCTCTCTTGTATGGTTCAGACTTTGTCACCTCACCTAAAGACAAAGCCAAACTGTTTGCTAAAAACTTTTCATCAATATCATCTCTTGATTCCA
Organism: Hydra vulgaris; assembly: GCF_038396675.1. Taxonomy (NCBI): domain Eukaryota; kingdom Metazoa; phylum Cnidaria; class Hydrozoa; order Anthoathecata; family Hydridae; genus Hydra; species Hydra vulgaris. The sequence goes on along the minus strand of NC_088926.1, from coordinate 18,479,069 downwards.
CTAATTGCATTCTACCTGATATTGCCAACAAACAGGTTGATCCATTGCTTGACATTCATATCACTCCATTATCTGTATCTAAAGTGATTTCCTGCCTAGACTCTTCCACAGCTTGTGGCCCAGACAACATACCTGTTATTGTCTTGCAGAAGTGTTCTCCGGAGCTGTCGTCTATACTCTCAAAACTATTCAACAAGTGCTTATCAGAGTCTTGTTTTCCAGCCTGCTGGAAAGCCGCATCTGTTATCCCTATCTTCAAAAATTCTGGGGAGCGATCTGATTTGTCTAACTACCATCCCATAAGTCTTCTTCCTATCATAAACAAGGTTTTTGAATCTTTAATTAACAAACACTTAATTTCTCATCTTGAATCTAATAACTTACTTTCTGACCATCAATATGGATTTCGATCTTCTCGTTCTACAGCTGATTTGCTAACAGTAATAACTGACAGGTTTTATCGTGCATTAGATGAAGGTGGAGAGGTTAAGGCCATCGCTCTTGACATTTCAAAAGCGTTTGATAAAGTTTGGCATGCTGGTCTTCTCCATAAGCTTTCTTCTTATGGTGTATCCGGCAACATCTTTAAGATCATTGAATCTTTCCTTTCCAATCGTAGCATAAAAGTTGTCCTCGATGGACAACACTCTTCTTCTTATTCTGTAACTTCAGGGGTTCCTCAAGGTTCTATCCTTGGCCCTATACTTTTCTTAATTTACATTAACGATCTTCCAGATATTCTCACACCTAAGGTGGCATTGTTTGCTGATGATACTACCATTTATTCTTGTCGTGATAAGAAACCAACACCTTCTGATTGCTTGGAGGGGGCATTTGAGCTTGAAAAGGATCTCACTTCTGCTACAGCATGGGGCTCACAGTGGCTGGTGAACTTTAATTCAGATAAAACTCAATTTTTCTCAGCCAATCGTTATCGCAATAATTTAGATCTTCCTATATTTATGAACGGTGATGAACTCGATGAGTCACCTACTCTTCATCTTCTTGGATTAACTCTTACTTCGAATCTTTCTTGGAAACCATATATCAAATCGGTTGCAAAATTAGCATCTGCTAAGGTTGCATCTCTTTATCGAGCTCGCCACTTTCTTACTCTGGATTCTATTCTTTATCTCTATAAATCCCAAATCCGGCCTTGTATGGAATACTGTTGCCATATCTGGGGCGGATCTTCTAATGATGTCCTTTCTCTTTTAGACAAGGTGCAAAAACGCATTGTAAACATAGTTGGACCTGCTCTCGCAGCCAACCTTCAACCATTATCACATCGTCGTAATGTTGCTTCTCTTTCTCTTTTCTACAAATACTATAATGGGCACTCTTCTAAAGAGCTAGCGTCTCTTGTGCCATCTACTAAAATTCATTCTCGTGTTACTCGTCATTCAATTAAGTGTCATCCTTTTTCTGTGACTGTTCCTAAGTGCTCCAAAAATGCTTATTCGTCTAGTTTTTTTCCTCGAACATCAGTTCTTTGGAATTCGCTTCCTTCATCTTGCTTTCCTGATTCATATAATTTGCAATCTTTTAAATCGTCCGTCAATCGTTATCTTGCTCTACAATCTTCATCTTTTCTCTTACAGTAACTTCCAACTTTAATTAGTGGCTGCTTGCAGCCTTGTTGGAAGCGAAGATGTTTAAAAAAAAAAAAAAAAAAAAATATATATATATATATATATATACACATATATATACAGGGCTCGAATTAAGCGTATTGCGATTACTTTTCACACCTTCGCGATTAGTTTTTTCTTAAAATTTGTTTTTTCGCGATCTTTCTTTTTTTTCGTAATTATTCTTTTTTTATTTTGGAAGATTGATACTCTATTCGCGAATATATAGTGTTTTTTTACAGTATAAAACTGCAGTGACTTCTGTAACGATAATTCTTTTTTTAAAGCGGAGCATAAAGTAAAAGAAAGATTTAGAAAATCAATTAGCAAAAATGTTCAAATGCAGGAAAAAGACCGATTGTTTAAGGAAGGAAAAATTTATAAAAAACAAACGATTTAATACTTATTCGAATCAAGAAATAAAAAATTTTGATTGAAAAAAGAAATAAAAGTTAATTGATTGAAAAGTCACTTTCTTAACTCGAATTCTCAAGGGCTTTATTCTGATTTAGCTCATTCATTATGAACAAATTTAATGATATTTTTATAAGTTTATTTTGCGAAGAATAGTGGAAGGCAATATAGACTCTAAATAGTTATTAAAAAAAAACTTTAAAGTTTGTTAGTACACTAGCTAATTTTAAATTAATAGCAATAAATGGATGCAAATAAGGACCACAGATGCAGATTATCTACAGCTAAAAAGTGGGAAAAACATTTTAATTGCGAGTTAGAATACGATTTAAATGGAAATGAAGTTGTAAGATTAAGATGCAGTTTATGTAAACAATTTGAAAAACGGATAATTCAAACAAAATTGTTTTCCATGACCTGGATCAAAACAGGAACAATATCAATAAAAAGATTCACTGGCATCGCACTTAAGCAGTGCGCAACATAAAGAGGCCACGCGAATTCATCAACAAACAACATTAGGTTCAGTTTCATAATCTAACCATGTTATTCATAATACTCCAATCGGGCGTGGTTTATGTAAAATGGCCGTAAAAGACGCTGACTCGTTACAGAAAAAGTTTAATATTGCGTATTACTTGGCAAAACGAGAGCGTCCATTCACAGATTATCCTTATTTGATTGCATTAGAAAAGAAGAATAAGGTTACAAATTTAGGAAATTCTTATGGCACTGACCCTGCAGCTGCAATATTTACAGATTACATTGGCACCGTAATTAAAAACAAATTAACTGAATGTTTAAAAAATTGTAGATTTTACTGTGTTCTCTGTGATGGAAGCACAGATTCAGCTGTATCCGAACAGGAATTGATTTACATTCTTTATTTAAAAGACGGAAGCCCGAAAGTAGAATTTTTATCTATTGAAACAGCAGAGAATTCTAATGCTGTTGGCCTGAAAAAATGTATAACAGACGCTTTTACAAGAGTTGGTATTATTAATTCTTATAAACATCATTGGGTGTAAATCTTGATGGAGCTAACGTTAATCTAGGAGCTTATGCTGGTTTAGGCACATTACTAAAGGAAGGTTCTCCTTGGCTGGAAGTTGTACACTGTTTTAACCATCAACTTGAACTTGCTTTAAAGATGCATTTGAAAATTTATCTGCCTTCAAAACTGTTGACGAACTACTTTTACAACTTTATCACTTGTATCAAAAGTCACCAAAGCGCTACCGAGAACTACAAGGATTAGCCGAAGGTTGGGGTAATAGCGTTCCGAAACCAACAAAAGCATGCGGAACTCGGTGGATTGATCACAAGTATAAAGCAATGAAAATTGCTTTAGAAAATTATGGTGTGTTTATGACACATATTGAATCATTGGCTGTAACAGACTCCCAGGTAGCAAAGAGAGCAGAGTTAAAGGGTTTTTTAAAGCGATGGAAAAATGCGTCTGTGCCTATTCTTTTATCAATATATTTTGATGTTTTATCTCCCCTTCAGCGCCTGAGTTTAAGTTTTCAGAACAATATTCATGATCCAGTAAAAGCTGTAAGAAGAGTTCAAGAATTTACATGGACAATGGCCGAGCTGAAAATTCTTCTAGAAAATTCGTTAGACAATTTGCTTGATGATACAAGTGTTATGAACCATTAGAAAAAACTGTCTAAAGATATTGAGACAATTGATTCAAAGCAATGTTATCAAAATATTGCACTTTCTCAATATACCAAAGTTAATAGCCATGTTCTTGACCAGTACAAGGTAATTATTGCAAATATTACCATATGTATGGAAGGCCGCTTTCAATCTCTCAAAAAATCACCATTGTTTATACATTTGGTAGCTTTACTTGACGCTTATAACTGGCCATTAAATGTGAATGATGGAACTTTTGGCAATAAAGCTATCGGTGAAGTTGTTGAACATTTTTCTGAATTTTTAATTGGTGTAGGATGTGATTTGAATAATATACTTCATGAGTGGATCATTTTAAAAGCATACATGTTTCCCATCATAAGTAACAATCAAAATGAGTATTATTTGAAAATTTCGGAAATTGTTTTTTCCAAATCAAATTTGGTCAAAGAATGCCAAAATATTCTTGATATTTTTGAACTAATTTTAATTTTTCATTTTACAAATGCGAAAGTAGAACGAATGTTTTCATGTATGAATCGCGTAAAAAATGACTGGAGAAGTTGTCTTAGACGAGATTTCTTAGAATCTCTACTTCGGATAAGTGAAGAAGGTCCTGAAATTGACAAATTTAAACCTTATACTGCTATGGATGAATGGTATAATGATAAAGTTAGACAATTGTCAGCAAATTTTCATCGTTATCCGGAAAAAAGAAAAAGAAAGTCAGGAAAAACAGACATTGATCTAGCGACAGTTACAACATCGGATTTGGAAGAAAGTGAAAGCGAGGAAGAAAATTGTGACAACTTTTAATTTTATTTTAGCGCATTGTAACCCCTTAAAATTAAAATATTAAATAATAACTTGTAATGGCGTATGATTTTTTGCTTAGTAAAAATCCTAAAAAATTCTAAGCATTAAACTAGTGAAATGATTACAAAACGATCAAAATATTTACGATTACGATCTAATACTTTTTCTATTAGCAATCAAAACAAGTATTAGATCGTAAAAGATTCTATTATTTAAACACATTTTTTTCTTTCGCTTTATTTTATTGAATGAAAAAGCAATAGATAAAAATATCATGGGAATTTGATAAGGTTACTTAGATAAGAAAACTTACTTAATAAGAATCTAATTATCATTCTTGTTTGTGATTGTGCGGTTTTTTGTGAAAATGTTAAGTTTTAACATTTTATCACGATAATGTTTTTGTCATTTTTAATAGTTTTCTATAACTGTTTCAAATTTATAGATTGTTTTCTTAGAGTTTTAAATAATTTTTTTTACTGTTAAAAATTTATAGAAAATTAAATATTCTAGTTGTTTTAAACAGTTTAAAAGTTCATTGATTTTATAAAAATACAGTTGTTAGATTTAATGCAATATAATAATAGTAGTAATGTAAATTATAACTAAAGCTACTTTACAATCGCTGAACGTAAATGTTATGACATCTTATGCAAAAATGAGACTTATTATATATGTTATTATAAATAAGTTAAAATGAATAATGCCCCCTCCCTTCTGGCGGGAGTGGAGGAGGGGTTATGAGCAACAACAAAATCCCGATTAGATTTTTTTTACGTTAATTCAAGCCCTAATATATATATATATATATATATATATATATATATATATATATATATATATATATATATATATATATATATATATATATATATATACAACAAGAAATCAAGAAAAAATCAAGAAAATAACACACTTAGTCACTAAGTGTTGACCCTATACTTTTTTAAATTTACGCTAACGATCTCCTAGATATCCTCACATCTGTGGTAGGATTGTTTCCTAATGATACAACCATTTATTCTTGTTTTGATAAGAAGCCAACACTCTCTGATTGTTTGAGTGGAGGCACTTGAGCTTAAAAAAGATCTGGCTTCTGCTACAGCATGGGGGTCTCAGTGGCTGGTGAACTCTAACTCAGATAAAACTCAGTTTTTTTCTTTTTGATCTTTCTTGGAAGTAATGAATTAAATCAATTGCAAAATTAGCATCTGCTAATGTTGCATCTCTTTATCGTGCTTGTCACTTTCTTACTCCGCATTCTATTCTTTATCTCTATAAATCCTTAATTTTTCCTTGTATGGAATACCGTAGCCATACCTAGAGCGGATCTTCAAATGTCCTTTCTCTTTTAGACAAGATGCAATCTTGTGTTATTTAACACATTGTAAGTGTAGCTTCGCTTTCTTTTTTCTATAAATACTATAATGGGTGCTGCTCTAAAGAGCTAGTGTCTTTTGTGCCATCTACTAAAACTCATTCTTGTAATACTTGTCATTTAATTAAGTCTCATTCTTTTACTGTGAATGTTCCCATTCTTTTACTGTGAAGTGCTCCAATATTTCATATTTATCTAGCTTTTTTCCTTAATCATCAGTTCTTCGGAATTCGTTTCCTTCATCTTGTTTTCCTGATTCAAATAATTTGCAATCTTTTAAGTTATCTGTTAATTGTTATTTTACTTTAAAAAGTTCATAAAGTTTGGTTGCTTGCAGTCTTGTTGGAAGTAAAGATGTTAAAAAAATAATTTAATAACTAGATAAACAAATATAGATTGTAAGAGGCATTGATATAATTATTTAAATATTTGACAAAATTTACACTTTGTGTTATAATTATATTAATTTATTTGTTCATTATTTTTGAACTAAACTGTGTAATAAACAGGCATACTTGAAATTTTAACTTTACATCCGAATTTTCCTTGGATATGTTTAAAGAATTCAATAGCTGAGAAATTTCTTTAAGACCTAGTAAACTATTCTTGTTGACATCAGCAGCATCAAATGCTTCACGTAACCAATCATCTACAATAGGATCTTCTGGTTTTTTTAATTCATCTAAAAAATACACACTATATATATAAAAATTATATATATTATATATTATATATATTATATATATATATATATATATATATATATATATATATATATACATATATATATATATATATATATATATATATATATATATATATATATATATATATATATATATATATATATATATACATATATATATATACACACATGTATATATATATCAGAACGTTTTTAAAAATATAACTAATGTTTTTATTTTTATTTTTTTTAATAAAATGTGCTTATTTTTATTTTTTTACTGTAAATCATGCGCAGAGTGTTGCTACATCGACTATCTTATAGCCTGCTACTACAAGGAAGTGCTGCTGCATCGACTATCTTATAGCCTGCTGCTACAAGGGAGTGTTGCTACATCGACTATCTTATAGCCTGACTTGCAACAGAGTGCTGCTACATCGACTAACTTATAGCCTGACTCGCAGGTCAAACTGAGGGTTTGGTTGGGGCAGGCAGTCTATCAAATTATAAAAATAAAAAAAATTCTAGTCTTGCATTTTAATTTTTTTTTTTGTCAACAAAAGACAGAAAAACTTTCTGACAACCAGTTAGGAGTTCATACTGTTATATATAGTTTTGTAGCTCTTGACAAGTTCTATCCAAGTGTACCATCAAACATTAACTGCACTAGGTAGATGTCTCTTTTAGTAAGATAAACTAAATAGACTGCAGAAAAAAATATTCGGACAGTTACTCTCTGCAAATTTTTTGGTCAAGATCTTCAATAAAGTTAATGATGTAAGATGTTATAAATATCCTAATAGCTATAAGCTAAATAGGATAATATACAGTGCTGGCAAAAAGTCTTGCAACAAGGCACAACTTTACACAAATCAATGTTTCGACGCCAGTAGGCTCAGCATTATTATCTTATATTTTTATCTTTAGGTATGAATATATTTATAAAGAAAATTTTGTAGCTTAAACAGTTAATTCAGTGAAAATCATGGCTAAGATTCGGCAGCTTAGTAAAGAAGAAAAAGCATGTTTCAACGTCTTGCTAAAAGTGGTATGTCTCATGCAGACATTGCAACAATTTATATGGTTGAACGCACTACAATTTGGCATGTTGTAAAGCAGGTTATCCCCCTGTCTCTTAAAAAGAGGTCTGGACATCCTAGAGTCACTTCACAGCGTACTGACCTCAGGATGGTAACAATGGTCAAGATGAATCCTTCAATAACCTCTAGTGACCTACAGAACAGCATACCAACACTTTCTAATGTCTCAAAGCGCACAATCCGTCACAGACTTTCTGCGGAATTAAACATACCTGCACGAAGGCCATTTAAGAAGCCATTAGTAACTGAAAAGATGAGAAAAAAGCACATTGAGTTCTGCAAGAAGCATCAAGATTGGACAGAAGAGCAGTGGACACAGGTGATGTTCAGTAATGAGTCCATGTTTCGTCAGTTCTCTGATGTTAAGCTTTTTGTTCGTCGACCTACTAGTTCTAATCCTACCAATCCTAAATACACATGCAAAACTGTGAAGCATTCACCTGCTGTAATGGTGTGGGGTTGTTTTTCTGCTCATGGCCTCGGAGATTTATACTTTTTGCCCAAAGGAGAAACTATGAATGCAAAAAAGTACCTCAACGTTTTGGATGAATCTCTAATCAATTTCATGATTATTCATCAGTGCACAATTTTTCAACATGATTCAGCACCATGCCACACTGTGAAGTCTGTGAAGCAGTGGCTTGGATCAAAAAACATACAGTTGCTTGATTGGCCTGGAAATTCTCCAGATCTCAACCCAATTGAAAATCTTTGGATGTTAATCAAGAAGCGTGTATCTGCTAAGAACTGCAGTTCATTAGATGGTTTATAAAATGCTATTCGTCATGTATGGTGTTCAGAAATTACATCAGGACTATGTGAAAATCTTGCTAAATCTATGCCCAAACGAATTAGTGCTGTGTTATAAAAATATAAATATAAACTTCAGAGTCAAAAACAAAGGATATCCTACCAAATATTAATAGTACATCTGTTTAAAATGATTATACAATGTAATAAAAATAATTGAACTTGTTTTTGGTGAAAATATAATATTTTTGAAAGCATTATTGTTTTTGGAAGTAATTATGAAAAGTAATTATGATGTTGCAAGACTTTTTGCATTTGAGTACACATTGCAAACATTGATTTGTGTAAAATTGTGCCTTGTTGCAAGACTTTTTGCCAGCACTGTAAGTAAAAATCATAAAAATTATAATTTTTATTTTTGTAACATTTAGAATCCATTGAAAACCGTTACCATTGTGAAAAGTGAAGAATTGACAGAAGATGCTAGGTAAGAGATCTCAAAAGAAGGCAAAACAGTTGGTGAAATAGCACAAAAGCTCAATGTAGTAAGTGACCATTGATATTTGACTGTGACTGGGGCCAGGTTTGATAAAATATAGCCAGGAACGGGGCCAGGTTTGTGACCGGGGCTGCATAAACATTTATATATATCATCATTATCATCAACAGCATAAAAAGGAGAGGCTAAAGCCTGATGATGATCATCATCATCATTATCATCATCAGGCTTTAGCCTTCCTCTTTGATGCTGTTTCTCTAATATAAACAATCTAGAGCATTTTTTTTCTTAACTAAAGCTTATTCATACAATATGTAAGGAACTTTCTTCAAGTTTTTTTACTTCTACCACTACCATTTTCTACTGAAGATGCTACCTCTCTACATGCTGATACCTAAATTACTTAAATCTTTTCTAACAAACGTTGTTCAATACAACTTTTTTTCTAATCTGTCTAAGTTTATGCCTCCTTTTCTTGTCTTGCTAGTGTCACACCACACATCCATCTGATCATCTTCTCTTTCGGCAAATACTACATCATATAAATACTAAAGTTTATATAACAATGAAAGGATATTGTATGCCAGCATCTAAATAAATAGCAAAAATATGTTTTTCACCAATATGATATATATTTTTCACCAACTTGAGCAGTTGCTTTATTAAACATTTATCATTTTTTTCATCTTTTTTACAAGAACATCTCTCTTAAGAACAAATAGATAGTTAAGTGCCAAACCGGCCTATACAAAAAAGTTGAAAAAAATTAGTTTATATTAAAAAATGATTTATGTAGTGTTTTGTTGCAAACATCAAAATACTATAATTTAAATTTTCAAGTGCACTGAACTGCAATTACTTTTAATTTTTTCTGTTTAGTGGCTTTTCTTAAAGACTATTAAACTTTGCGTCAAATTATCTCATTTCAACATATTTGTTGTTTAGGCTGGTTTGGCGCTTAACCATCAAAATTTCCCTTTATTATTGCAATAAGCCAATGTAAAAAAGTCCTATCTGATGTTAAGCTATGTTATTCTCAGTTTACTAAACCTTGTATCTTATCTCAGATGTTAGGTTCTAGAGACTTACGGTTAGTCTTCAACAGTGTTATTAACTAAAGTAAGTCTAACATTTATTCTCTAATTCATGGGTCTGATCTTTTTACTTATCCCCAGAATAAAGCAGAGTTATTTGCAAAAAAATCTTACTCTAATTTGACTCATGAATATAATGGCCATACTCTTCCTGACAGTTAAAAAGATTAACCCATTGTTAAACATCAAAATCGCTCTGGCTTTTAATGCTAAAGTTAGTTCTTAATTTAACACTTCTACAGTTTGTGCTTCAGACAAGATTTCCATCATAGTCTTGAAAAAGTGTTCTGCAGAACTCTCTTCGATTTTTGCTAAACTTTTAAAAAGTGCTAATTAAGTGGTTCCAATTTTTCAAAACTCGAGAAAACACTTTGACCTTTCCAACTATCCTAGGATTAGTCTTCACTCTGTTGTTTCTTTATATAAAGGTTTTGAAGTTATTAAATTATTTCTTTCTAACTGCAATAGTAAAGTTATTCTTGAGGGCCTACCCTTTTCTTTATTTCAAATAGCTTTAAGGATACTACAAGTTTCTATCTTTGCTCCTGTATTGTTTCTTATCTATAATAACAATCTTCATGAAATCTAAGGTGGCTGAATTTGCTGACAACTCAACTTAATACTCTTGTCTTGACAAAAAATCTTCACTTTTTAATAATTCATTTAATAATTCAATATTTTCTATTAAATGTACACTTTAAAATTGTTTTATATCATTAAAGAAGCTCTGCAAGACAATATCTTGCAGAGCTTTTTTAATGATATAAAACAATTTTAAAAATCTAGATATCATTTCGATCATTGAGTTCCAACGAGTTCTTACGTCTAACACTAGCTGAAGTTCATTTCCTAAAACTATAATCTTTTCTTGCTACTGATTCTTTTCAAAATTTTATTTCTCACAGAAGAACTTTTAAAAAATTTAACAATTATACGAACACTTTTTATATTTTCTTCTATATTGCCTAAATTTCTTAATTCAATTTGTCTGTACTCTTTGACGTCACTGTCGCTCTCATCAGAACAATAATTTTCATCTTGATCATCATTAATATCATCTTGACCATAGTCAATCTATCTCCATCGATGTCATCTTCATCTTGCAAGACGGTAATACTTTTCTTTTTATATAGTAATTCAAACACAAGCTATAGAGACTAGGAGACTCTCATCCAAATTTTATCAGTACACTTTCACCGTCGCCGGTTGAACCAGCTATATGTTTTTTAAAATTAATATTATATGTGTTTAACTGTTGTTCTACTTTCACAACTAACTGTAAAGCTGTACACGAGTTAAAAATTCTCACTAAACCCAGACTATAAACTTCAGAGTCAATTCCATGCAAATTGATATTGAAATATTTCCGAATTTTGATACTTGTCCATTCATCAAGTGTAATGCTAAATCATCAGCCTTCTTTAATTTTTTCTTGTAACAATTCTAATATTTCGAACTTCTTTTTTTCATAAAACTCATGAATTAAATTTATAACATCTCTTTCGGCTTTAGGAAGATTATAACTTGATTTTACAAAACTTTCACGAATAAAACTAGACTTTGTAATCACCCTATCTGATATACCATCAAGAGCAGCCATTTTAGAGACAATTTCTTCGCTTTCTTGTGACGGAAACGAAAGTGTCGATGGTTTTAAATTGTTTGGTGCTAGAATTTTCTCCTATTTCTTTCCGCGTTGGTAAAGATATTCCATGTTTAACTTTTAAATGTTTAATCATTGATGAAGTATTTCCATTTTTGTTTGATATTTTATTGAACACTTTTGCATTTTCCACTTTTCAAATGGTACATTGAGTGGAATATTCCCACACTTTGGAGTGCTTTAGCATAATAGGGCTGTAAAAAATGTTCTAGTAAAATTATGATATTTCACTTTTTTTCTTAAAATAGAGAAGTAATTAATAAATGAAAAGTGTTTGTTTTTTCAAGTTTCTTAAATACGCGCTAAAAGAATTAACTTCTTAACTTCAATCTTTCTAATCAAAAGTTTTCATATTAGTGAATGCTTTTAAAATATTTGCTAATATAGAAACATATTATATTAGCAAATCCTTTAAAGCATTTGCTTATATATAAACACATTCGATTAGAAAAAATTTAAGTTATGAAGTTAATTCTTTTAGTGTGTATTCGGACATACATGGAAACATACATAAACTTGAATGTTCTCAAAATATCTAAAAAGCCGTGGCCAAGTTCAACTTTAAGTTAGATTCCTAAACCCTACTACTATATTTTTTAAAAAAGGTAGGGATCCAGTTCGACGACACACCGCTGCCTACAAAACAAGGCAAAACATTCAAACCAAGAGACTTGCCGAGCCTTAAACCAGGGATTGGATCTGGGTATTTACCCACAGACTCGCCGAGTCTGGGTACCCAGAACCGAAAAGCCCTAGCCACTCTCCCATTGTTGTAAGGTTGTATTTTTTTCTACAAATACAATCATGGTCACTTACTAGCTCAGTATAGGTCAATGCCTAAGAGAATTGACAAAGTATTAACTAATAAAGGAGGATGGACTAAATATTGAAAAAACAAATGACAAAAAAGAAAACAAAAACTTATGTCCGGTTTTTTTCCTTTTTTCTACAGTCATTTTAGTTTTTCTTACCAAGAGAAATCTACCTAGTGTAATAAATGTTTGATGGTACATTTATATAACATAATATAACTTGTCAAACAGTATGAGGTTTTGTTCATTTAATATAGAACTATAGCTAAAAATAGTTTGTTTGGATACCTGTTTCGGTAACTGTTTGTATGTATGTATATATTATACTTTTGCACTTATAGCTTAAACTATTTTTTTCAAAAGTCAACTTTAATCTTGATAATTTTTTCAGAAAAAGAAAAAATAAAAATAAATTTTTGTATTAAAAATCCTTCATGTCCAGATAATACCTGCCAAAATCCAAACCTTTAATCAATGTTTGTACTGAAGTCTCTACAGCTTAGCAAGGATAAGTACTCAAAGATATTAGTAAATATATTGAGTATACACTTGATACAGATACCTTACATCAATATTTACAACACTGACTTTTAATTAAAGTTTTATAATTAACAATTTTTTATCATTGCCCCATCAGTTTTTGAGAGAAAAAATAACTATTTCTTGTTATTTTTTAAAAAAGACTGTGGGGGCTCTGACAGTTTAAAAGCTAGTTTATCTAACCAGAGTTGTGATGAAGATTCAAACACAAGATCAAAGAACGTTGTTATCTTATATTACTGTTATGTAATGTTGTTGCCTTATGTCATTTTACAGGTACATATTGCCTAAACCAAAATTATCAATGTAAAAAACTAGTTTTTTAACATTTTTGATTCATGGTTATTTAACAATTTCATAGCAATATCAATAAAATCTTCAAAAATAGATCAACCTTTGAAACAATCCAAAATGATTACCGGTTTTATTAGAAACACATTAAAAAAAAACTTAAAAAGTACAATAAAGTACTTTTTTCCATTTTTAATTTTACAATTGCTATAGTAATAATAAAATGACTATTAATAAATCAAAGCGGTAAGACTGTATTAATTACCTGATAAATATTGTAAACCTGAGCTCCAAAACCTCACTTCATTTTGGTCTTCTACAAAAAATCCTAACTTGTGTGTTTTATTTTCATCATCTTTATAAGACACAATAAACTGATGAAGCAGTTTCTTCTTAAAACAAATTTTTGTTTCAAATGACTCAGCAACATTTATGTCAATAATGTCTGCGATCAAAACTAATTAAAATGTAAAAGTAAAAAAAAAAAAAAACTAAACAAAAAGCAAAGAAAATAATAATTTTAATTTACTTTTAAATAAACTTTAAAAACTAGACGAGATCACAAATAAAAAAATAGTGAAAAAAAGAAAAATTCAAATTACAGTTTTTATTTAAATTAATGCAATTTTTTCATAAAACAAATTTTTTTGACTCAATTTTGTTGCAAAATAATATAATTACTAAATACTAGTTATTTAAATGATTGTAATAAAAAATCAAAATATCAAATACCTACTTTTAAAATTACTTCCTTTTACTGATGGCTTATATCGAAATGCAGTTTTATCTTCATCAAGTACAAGATATTTTTTACTAACTACTTTTCTGGTTTTAGATAAGTTGATCTTTCTCACATTGCAGCCACTAGATAAATGGACTAATATTTCTAAACGATATATAATATACATACATACATACATATATATATATATATATATATATATATATATATATATATATATATATATATATATATATATATATATATATATATATATACATATATATATATATATTCAAATTCACTTAAGACTAATTCCTTTTCAGACATCTGGTTAATAGGTGTGCGGTTTAGTAACATAAATACAATTCATTTATCTAAAAGTTTAAACTTTTGGTATTTAGTATCATATTTTAACTTGCTACAACACAAAACACAAAGAATTATTTTCATTTGAACGTAAATCAATGTGTTTTTTTTACTGACCTAATTTTTGAGAGAAGGAAGGTTTTAGTGCCCACCAGAGTTAGGTAACTTGGGTTACTTTGCCACAACACCAAATTCTAAGTTTTTAAATAAAAAATAACAAAAACAATTCCTAAAAGAAGGAACATTGTTTTTTGGATTAACGATAAATGAACAAGGCATAATAAAGACAATAATGAGCATCAAAGTCTACATTGAACAAAAAAATACATTTTAAAATATAGTAAACAAAAAGTCTACATTGACAATAAAAAATACTGATTAAGTAGGCCATATGTTTTTGATGAAAAAAGTGAGCAAATGATTGCATATTTATATTTAATAAATTATTACTTAGGCTTGAGATTATGTTTCATTTGATTCTTTTTTGATTCTAACATTCAGGTGATAATCATGTTATTAAAATAGGAAGAGTTGATGAAACAAGATGACAGAATGGAAAAATATTTACAGCCAGTATTGATGTTAAAATGGCTGATCAATTTTTTTGACTTCAAACAAAGCTGCAAGCAACCACTAGTAAACATCTGAGAGAATTTTACGTGTTAATCTTAAAACAAAGAAATTAATGAAAGTTTTGTGAGCATTAGGGAACAACAACAATATAACTATGCAATTTTTCATGATTACAAGATATGTTTTTGTTAATGGAATAAATGACAACAGCTTACTTAAATGTTTATGACGTTGTTGTGAGGTTTTATCTCTTTTTTTCTTCTATAAAGGTTTTTATATAATAAAAATATATAAAACCTCACAACAACGAAGCAAAGTCTTGGCAGCTAGATCAAGTCAACAGCATAGACAATAAAATTTATGATCTTGTTTAAAAGAGTGAGGGCTTTATAATGGATTATAAGTATATAGTTTCCATGAGAAACCATACATTTATATTATAGTTATAGTCATAAGTGAAAAAATGATCTAAGAAAACTTGGAAAGTACAAAATTCAGTATAAGTGTTGCCATTCATCAATATAGGAATACCAACATTTTTGGAATAATTATTAGCAGTTTAGACTGAGTTTTATTTAAGTTAAAACTTACCAGCTACTAAAATCCTAAAGCTGTTTCTGAAAAAAGAGAAAAGATTTAAGATCAGCTGCCTTGCCTGAGCAAATCATCACTTACTTTATGTTAGGACTGGAGTGTATAGCTTTTTCAAATGCAAGTATTTTATCTGCCATTTTAGCAAATGATTATCAGGAAAATCATTAATATAGATGAGAAATGAAGATAAGAATGAGATGAGTAACATCAGAGAAACAGGGGTAAAACCTTTATATAGATGAGAAATACCAGATGAAACCTTATAGCACCCTAAAAGAAAAAATAAAGGAGAATGTTGACCTTTAGAAGTAGATTAATATATGTTTCTTTCATTTTTTTGTATGTTTCTCTATCTAGCTTTTTTATTTTCTTTTCTTTTTGTTTGTATGAAACCAGGAGATAAAAATGGAAGATATTTGTGGCAAGGAAATAACCTAAAGACAATAACCTAAAGATTATCATGAAGAAAATCACAAAAATAATCCCAGGAGCCATTAAATAGTTAGAACCTAATGCATATGTACAATAAGAAAAAGAAAACAAGGAGAAACTGAGCACAAGCGACAGAGACTAGATTTTTGGGGAAAACGTGTCAAAAAAACTACTTGAATACAGAATTGTGAATATAAAGTGCAACATTTGAATTTCTATTCTAGTGAAAAAAATAAGGTAGCATGCATGATACTCAAGCATTAGGCTCTACAGCTGCCTCATGGGTACTAATCAACTCAAAGCTGTAACAAAGAGCTTTATATGTGGTCTTGACAATGCGTACCAGAAACACTAAAAAGAACACCACCCATGCATGCCAACATGGCATAGGCACAGTTTCAATTTTATAGTAATAGACTCTCATAAAGCTACTACAGAGATTGGGGAACCTTACTACCACCTGGCCTCAGAACCATTAAACTGAGTTAAAGACCTATACTCTCATTAGGAGTTAATAGAAATAGTTGCCACTACTAAGAGGGCAATTTGAAAAACCCATGTGTAGAGTCAATAAGATCTAGCATTCATAATCCTAGGCAGAAAACAATATAACATAAGTTTACATCTACTATATTTTACTATTTGTAAGATACCATCTCTAGCCTCTACCCAAATAAGAACCCTAAGCATGGGACATTTTAAACCAGAGTTAACTACTCCTACCCTTTGTCTAGAGAAATAAATTATACAAAGAAACAAGACATGAGGCAGGTTGTAATTGATTCCACATTACCATTAAGCTCTTTAACTCACAGTTTTATCTTTCATCCTAAAAAAATGCAAAGCTTACTTTGAGGCATAAATTATCATAAAAGTCAGTTGTTGATAGTGGGACTTTCACAACTTGATGCTTTTACTACTACAGACAGTTTTATTGACCTAATTGAATTTTGAAGTGCCAGCAAAGCTTTGAAATCAAGTAACTTTTAAAATATTTTGAAGAACCACTATCATAAGAGTAATCAAGTTTTAACAATGCTTTACATAAATCAAGTTATATATATCAACCAACTTGATATCTAATTTTTTTTGTCAATAAAATTTCCTAAGAAACCAGTTTACTTTAGTATACTATTCAGAGAGTATTAAAAATCAACCATTTTTGATCAACTTAGAAATTAAGTAAGGTCTCGAGTTAAATTAAACTCCTAAACCCAAACACATTAGGAAGATTTAGAGACTTAAACATTAATTAGTTGTATGCTACAAAGCTATACCTAAATTACTAAACAAAACAAAAAAGGATTTTTGCAGTTTTTAATAAGATTAATATTAATCTGTGAAATTTAATGCGATTCAAAGAAGTTTTATTTCATAGTTTCAAACTTACTAACAAGTTCTTTGTTGGTAAAATGTTATCACTTACTGAGATAAGTAGTACTATTACTAATAGTATTAGCACTTAAATTATTTTTATTAATTTTAAAAAATCTTTTAATAAAACTTATAAAAATCTCATATTTTTAAAAAGAAAAGTAGAAATTACAACTGCGTAATTTTTAAATAGTTAAATAGTTTTTAATCAACTTGTTTATCATCTGATTATTTGACAATAGTTATAAATACAAATTGTTTAGGGTAATTGAACGCTGATTTCTTTAGTTCAAACTGTAGACAAGTTATATTTTGAATGAAATAAATGCGTAATAATCCAAACATTAATGAATGGGTTAACCAAATCCTTTTTTATAAACTTTTTTTAAAAAAAAAAAAAATAGTTTTATCACTATTGTGCACAACATTTTATCAAATAAATCAACATTGCATAAAATAAATCAACAGCAAACAGCTTTTAATACAAAGTAAAATACGCAGTAAAATATTTATTATTGTCTTTTCACAAAAATATTTAACATCGTCTTTTCCACCAAAATAATTTTTCTACATAGTAAACTTTTTTTTTTATAACTGTCAAGACGCTTTGGGATAGCCCATAAATTACGTAACGCTAAATTTAACAAATAAGCAAAACAAAAGAGATCATAAGTTTTCCCTCGTACAGTTTTTAATTAAACCAAAAATAAATTTAGGCGTTACAGTTTCAGTAAAAATTACCGCGCAAAAGAGTAAATGAACTTTCATTTTTTAAGTAAGTTGAGCGTTGCGTAATTTATGGACGATCCCTGAGTAGGAAAAATTGGCGCGTTTTTCAAAAAAGACTAGTTTTTCTCCGCTATTTTAAAAAGATCTGTTGTAATCATTTAAAAGACTAAATGTCTATTAGGACTTACCGTCAATATTTTCGGGATTTGGTGTTTTTTCGTATTCTTGGGTCATTGCTACACGGATTCACAAAACTGTCGAGTTTATATTTCTGCTATAAAAATAGAATATATACTTAATAAAACCATTTAAATTTTAAAACCCACTACGTCACTTTTTAACAAAAAGTTCTTTAAAAATTACACAGCTGGAAGCAGAAACGCAACTGCAAAACATGGGTGATAAATACACATTTTTGGATCTGCAAACTTAGGAAAGGAATTTAATGAAAAGAAAATGAATTAATTAAATAAACTTTCATTTAAAAAAATAGTTTTTCCTTTTTATTAAAGGAGAGGCATTTTCTCTATATACGCATTCCCACTGTGCATTAAGTGCTGTTAAAATTTATATGAAAGCTTCCAATGATGAACTTGTAGCATGTTATTTTGTAAAATTTGCAAAATATTTATATATTTAAAAAACCGCGGTTTTTTAAAAACAAATAATTTATTTTATCTAGTATAATAATAAATGCACACAGTTTGCGCATTTCAAAAGCGCTGAAAAACGACATGAAAATCTAAAAATGCTGCAAATGTTTTAAATGTGAAAAAAAAAAAGGTACAGAAGTCTATCTAGTTTTCATGTTGCAACAGTTTTCATATATTATTATTATATTTTTATTGGTCTTGTTGTCCAGTTGGTCCTCTTCTATTGGTCTTGTTGTCCAGTTGGTCCTGTTGTTTTGTCTTTGTCTTTTGTATTGGTCTTGTTGTACAGTTGGTCCCGTTGTAGATCTTGCGTCTTTATTTCATGTTTTCATAAAACCCAAACTTTTTTTTATAATGAATAAGTTTTAAAACTGCACTCAGTAATACTTCTGATACTTTTGATACTTCACTTTTGATACTACACTTGAATTTTTAGTATCTAATAGTTGTTCTACTTATATCAAGTTTTTTTTTGATTAACATGGACAAAATTTGTTCATCAAAAACAAATTTAATTCTTGTTTTTATTTTAATTTGCTCTTAAATTTTGGATTTTGTTTTAGAAGGTTTTGTTTAGAAAGTGCATTTGTTTTCTCTCCAACCTTTTTATAAACAATGTGTAATCTAACCTGGTATTAACCACAAATAAATAATTTAAATTGTTTTTTTTTTCAAAAACAAGTTCAGCATGAACTGAATTACTTATTATTTAGAATTATGTTATTTTAGACTGTTGGTACGTAGAAAACTTGATACATGTTTTCATATAAAACGTAAACCTAAAAGATCAAAACGTATATGACATAAATAAACTTTTCGCTGTTGCTGTTGTTGTTATCTTCATAAAAGGTTTGATAAAGAACGTAGATAATGGAAGTTAGGGTGCCTTTGAACTCTACCACCGCCTTCATCCCAGCCTCCTTCCATAAATGTTGTGAAATTATTTGTAAATTGTTTAAATCGGGTCCTCCCTCCCCCTTCATTTGGTCAAAAATAAGTTTAAGAAATACAAGTTCTTTTTGTTGACCTTCGTATTTAATAAAATGCTTGACAATATCTAAATCTACATCTTACCAAGTCCCGTATGCTTTTATTTATTTTTACGAGGAAAAATCCAACCATATTTCATTTTTTAATGCTCAATAGTTTTTATGTTGTTAAGGTGATACATACCCATAAAAAATATACAACAATTTTCTAATTTGTTTTTATTCAAAGTATAATATTTTGAAATAATTTAAAAAATTGTTAATTAAGCCTTTTTGCCTCGATTATTACTGAAAAAATGGTATTTTGATGGTATTTTGTAAACAAAATATCTAAAAAACTGAAATAGTTCAAGACTTCAAATTTTGACTAGTTCTTCATTGTATAGTAATGCAGGAATTGAACTAAAACAAAGTTATAATGCAAAAAAGTTCATGCTTTTTATGTGCTCTTTATAACTTTCAACAAATGCATTAAGCATAAACTGAGTTTTTATATTATTGGTCTTAAACCAAAACTCTCATAATTAATCTTAATAATGCTATACAAAAATGTCCTTCAGATGTTCAGTGAGCTGTGTCCTCTCTTCTACCATTAACCATCAACAGAAACTGTACAGGCCATTGTTTCTTCATTTTTCTGTCTCTTTATTTTTGCTGTTTCTGTGGCTGTTTTAGTCATTAATGCTTTACAAACACTAGTATATATACTATGCAAAGCAATAATAATATTGTTGTATATAAATAAAGATTTTAAAGCTCTATAACCTTCTCAAAATGCTACCACCATTTAATCATTAGTAATATCACATAATATTATGTGATATTGCTTTTGTTTTATATATAAGCAATGAGACTCTTGTGAGTTTCGAATGTTTGATATCATTAACAAGAACTTCAAATACATGATAGGTATAGTTCTAAACTAAATCCTTGTTGCTTAACTTCATTATTTCTAACATTAACATTATTTCCACAGTCTGAGCAAGTAGCTACCTCTTTTGTTAAAAAAATCTTAACAAACTAAAACTATTCATAATGTTATAATTATCTTTGTCTTCTAGAACTATTTGGTCGAGTTTTAACTTTCCTGGTCAGAGTTCTTTGTTGACAGTAAATCACTAGATGCTGGCGTGCGTTAAATGTTATTTTTTCATGTTTCTGTATTGATTATAAGCAAATAATCTATTTCAATTCCAGAATGAGTTCTTATTATATTATTTAAATAAAAATTTCTAAATTAAAACTATATTGTTATTACAAAAGTGTTTTAATCACATATGAACAATGCGTGCATTTGCATGTTTTGCAAAACTTGTACTGAACTAAATTTTGATTTGAAAGTATGACTAATAAATTTAACTTGACATGCTGCTGAAGGGCATTGTCAAAAGTTGATAATTTATTTTAGCATAAAACCAAGTAAGAGTTAGTGAAAAAATGGTTGCTAAGGGCGTTGCTATGCCTGAAAAATTTAAGACATTAAAAAAGGTGCTTAAATCAGTTTATCTGATAAAAATATTCAAAAAATAACTTTAAAAACGTATTCCTCATTAAAATTTATTTAAATTTTGGTAATAATAGTTTTTTTGATTTTTTTTTAATTTCTGTAAAATAAAGGGTATGTACCACCTTAAGGACGATTAGGTTGCTATCATTGCAATCATTTTACGCAGTACACTTTTCTTGTGAAAAAGATTTCTTATTACCAATCTTATTAACGAAATATCTTGCAAAATAAGGAAGAGTTCTTATTTAAAATTAAATGGTGAAATGTTTTTGTTAAAAACATTTTATACATATTATTACTTGCACAGCCATCATTAGTATATGTTGATTAATAGACTTTCTAATGCGGTCTGAAATTAAAAATTGTTATCTATTTTAAATAAAATTAATATCTTAATGTAATAAAATCTTACTTGCTATGCAAATAAAATGAGATATTTTATATGAGATATTATAAATCCAAAAGCATTTGTATTTTTTCTTGTTTTTAACTATTAACTTAAAAAGATTTATGATAGTTTAAGGTTTTCTTAACATATGTATTTTTTTCCTATCTTAAACATTTCCTAAATTTTTACTACAGGTTTAAGTCCCCGCGTATTTAAAGTCGATGCCGCAGGGTGCAGGCTATAAATATCCGCTCTATATATAGAAATGAGAAGTAAAAATGGCTAAAATCTAACTTAACAAAAGTATTAACTTTTTTTAAGAATTTTAAAATAAAAAAAGCTTCGAGCATTGTTTTTTTTGCTACTTTAAATGGAGCTCCTTGACTAATATAGCCTTGCTCTAAGTGTACCAATGCAGCTACATCATTAAGCAAGAGGTATTTTAAGTTCACTATTTTCAACCTGCTAAACTTGGTAATGTTTTTGGTGAATGTCAAACGTAGTGAGATTTTTGTAAGGTTGTTAACAGATACGAAAAATTGACAATTTCTTTTTAAAACCCAGCTTGTAAAAAAAAATCATATAGCAACTCTGCTTTTGCTAAGTAAAAATGCTCACCGGTATGTTGATATAAATAGCATCAATAAATCCAATAACTCTAACCACTAAAAAACGAACTTTTTTTTTTTTTGCAACTTGTAATAAAGTTTCTTTCAAACTTTTCTACGATAAATATCTAAGTAACAAAATACACCAAATAAGCAAATACAAACAAGTAAAACAAACTTAACACATATTAGTGAAAAATTTAACAGCAAATTAAATTAGAAACGTCAAGAACATATGAAAAAAAAAAAGATAAATTTATTGCAAAGCTAAAAACAGACCGAAAAAACGATTAATGAAAGCTTATAAGGCAGTAACAAGTACACGCAAAAAGTAAACGCAAAATGTAAACGATTTCATGAAAAGTAAAAAGAAAACGCTGTTTTATACTGATCTTAGAAAAATAAAAAATAAATGTAGATACAAATCTACTAAACATTTCTTGAAGGCTTTATACAAGGGTAGAGTTACCTGTCTTACCTCTATATGTGTGTATATATGATATATATATATATATATATATATATATATATATATATATATATATATAATTATAGTTATACATATATATATATATTTATATAAATATATATATATATATATATATATATATATATATATATATATGTGTGTATGTCTGTGTTTGTGTGTGTGTGTGTGTGTGTGTGTGTGTGTGTGTGTGTGTGTGTGTGTGTGTGTGTGTGTGTGTGTGTGTGTGTGAGTGTTAGGGTGTATTTAACACCCCCTACTTTTCAAAATAACGTTCCTAAAACTTTTAACCAAAGTACACATTCACACAAAATTTAAGCAGAGGCAAATCGATGAGTGTTTTTAATTAATTATTTTAGCACTTTATAGTCAAAATAAAAAATTTTCCTTTTTTTATTTCTTTTATATATTTCTATATTTTTTACATTCTTTTTTATTCTTTCGTTATTCCAATATCTCGCCTCAAATTTATCTCCATCTTCCCAGCGGGCACAGAACGTCCACTGGACGTCTTAAGGACGTCCTACGGACTTGTGACGTCCATAAGACGTCGTAAAGACGTTTCACGGACGTCTGTGCCCGCTGGGTTAATGATCAACTTCATCTCCATCTTAATGCTCAACTTTATCGTACAATACTCAATCTCACCTCCGTCACAATTCTTAACTTTATATCCGTCAAAATACTCAACTTTATTTTATTTAAATGCTCAATTTCATCACCATCTCAAAGCTCATTTTACATCAGACTTACGTTTTTGGTCACTTAGAGCGTAATATATGTGATTTTATGACTTTTAAAAAAAGCTTATTCACAATATTTTATTTTATTTTTTAAATTCAAATTTGATTTTGAAAAACCAAAACAAATCTCTAGCTTAACCAGCAAATTGCTTGAAGAAAAAAAATTCTAAAATTTAATAAACGAATTGAGTGAGGTAATTAAAATTTAATGTTTTAAACTTTTATTAAAAACTTATAACTAAATTTTTAAAAACTTGCGTAATAAAATTAATCAATTTTTTTATTTGTTTAATTAATAATATTTGTTCAAAGCAACCCCACCCATTCAAACTTACATCAACAGACACATTAGTTTCTGCATTACAAAAGTGGTTATTAGCAGTCTGAAATTGTTTTTTAGATCCAACAAGTATATGAGAGTTGAATAGTATACATAATTTTTTTTATCACATGTATATAGTTAAATTATTTTTAATTGTTTATAATGCTGGTCTTCAGATCTAAGGATTTGAATTGTAAAAGTCTTAAAAGCTTCATTGGCGAGGAAAGCCTCAATAAATTATTTTCTTAATTGTCAGAAATACTCTGAAAACATTTGAAACAACCGTTGGCATCAAACTTAATGCAGGGTCATAGATTTTTAAAAATAGTCTTTTTTGGGGGCATCAGGAGTCCAAAATTAATTTTTGGTGAACTTACCAACAGATTTAACAAAAACTGTGAAATATTCAAAATATATCATCATATACTTTACAACATGATTTATTAATCAACGGTTTTGGTTTTGCTTTACCACTTACATTAATAAAAAATACAAATGTATTTGTCCAATATGTTTTTATTTTGCAATTTCTAAACACTCAACTAAAAAATAACGATTCAAAACCTAATATTAAAAGTGAACTTTCCCATCTGGTTAGCAACTACGTATACAAAAAGACATCATTTGATAGTTGTCCAAGAAAACACAAAATATTAAAAAGACTTCGGAAAGATGAGAACATCATCATCACACAACCAAAAAATGTCATAATCGATCTTAATAAAACTGGTTATATAAAATCTTTACAGAATATTATGAGTAATAAGTTTTAAATAACCAAAGAAGGTTCTACTACAAAAAGCGATCTTTATAAGGGTATCTTTGAAAACTTAATAAGCTTAAATGTTTTGAAAAAGACATTTAAAATAAAATCTCTCCTGTTGGATCTCAAACAGCAAAAAATTATGCGTTGCCTAAGATGCACAACTCAGTAAAGATAAAAATCTCTTCCAACGTTTCGACATGTAATATTAACAGTTGGGGCATAAAACTACAACCTTGCCAAACGTTAAATTCATTTATTGTCTCCGCATATACCTAAACAATTTTGCACTTTTGATTCATTCTCATTTGTTGAAGAGTTAAAGCAAATTAATGTAAATACTAAATTTGTTGTTTCATATGATGTTGAAAGTTTATTTACAAACACACCACTTAAACACCATCAACATTGCAACTGACTTATTCTTTAAAGATAAAACTTGCTTAAAACCACTTTCTAAAACTCTTTAAGAAATTACTTCAGATTATAACTTTCGGTTCCTATTTTCTATTTGACGGAAATTATTGCGATCAAACAAATTTTGTTGCAATTGGTTCTCTTTTAGCACCCATTTTAGCTAATATTTTCATAGGATTTCAAAAAAAATGAGTTACAGTTTTAAGTCCTACTTTTAAACCAATATTTATAATCAGTGTATGAATGACATAATTGCTATCTTTAATTCTAAATATGAAGCCCATAAATTTTCAAGTCATCTTGATAAACAACATAAAATTTTGAAATTTACGATGGAAAAAGAACAAGAAAACCAGAAGAAAACCAGAAGCCATTTCTCTAAACTACTTAAATCTCATGTTGTTTACAAATTTTCTTGCGCTTGCTGTAATGCCAGTTAAAATAGATAAGCCTCCAGACATTTAATAACTAGGATTAATAAACACCTTGTGGCTGATAAAAAATCCCGTGTATATACCCATTTAAACACATAAATTAATTGTAAAAATCTATCCACTTTTCTAATTAATCTATTCATTAACTATCCACTAATTTATTTGAGATTTTGGATACTACTTCAACCAAACATAAACTAAAATTAAAAGAAGCGCTCCGCATTAAATGGGAAAACTCCTCATTTAATAAACGAACTTTACATTATACCATTAAGTTATCTATATTTAATTAAAATTACAGTTTTTTTTATTTCGATTATATTGATTGGTTATTTGCGGAGTCATTTTGTAATCATTTTTATTGGTTTATTGTATATATATTGTAATCATTTTTATTGATTTATTGTATATATTTTTTGTTATTATTTCTCTCTAGAGTTTTATTGTAAAATTAATCTTTTGAAAAATTAATTATTGCATTTTGCGTATATATATTAGTAACCAGACTAGTCTATGGATAGACTTACAACACAGACATAGACAATTCTGTATGTTGTAATGGACACAACAAATGTTTAATTTTTTGTCCTTGTTGTGTCTATCAAATTTTTGATGGTGTCCTAAGATTGCTCAGTTAAAAAATAATTTTCACTTCATAAGTCTACAAAGCATAATTTTTTGTCTATTTGGTGTCTATGATTTTGTCTAAATTTACTTGATTTCATAAAACCAGAAATATTGATTTTTGCCAATAAAATCTAAATTACCCAAAAAATCCCTTAGAAACAAAAAAACTCCTTGATCACATATTTTTAAAATAATTTTATTGAAGGTGATAAAGATTTTAGTGACTAAGGAAAATTTTTTAAATGATAACTTCAACTTTTTTGAAGTAATCCCAAACTGGAGAGGGCATTTTAAAAATAAATTTTCACGCACATTCACTGAGAATTGAAAAACAACTGAACTGAGTAATAAATGAACTTCAATTGAGCACAAAATAGTCCATTTTGAGGTTTTTAAATAGACATTAACTTTTTAATCAACAGCACACGCTGGACAAAAAATTAAAAAATGAACTTCTGTTAGAAAAATTGTATTTTTAATTTTGTGCTCGTTTTCAGTTTTTGAAACGATGCTGCAGTGAAAATTTAATTACTCGTTATAAGTCCAAATTATATATTAAATAGATCTTCTATACCTCATTAAAAAATCGAGATTGTTCATTTAGTGTCCGTTTTTAAAATGATTGTCTAGAAAGACAAACATTTTTTATAGACAATTCATTTTTGATAGTTGTAATTAAAATTGTTGCAATTAGTGCTTTGTCGAAGTCTATTTTTGTCCTTTTATAATAAGTCCATTAGAGATTGTCTGGTTGCTAATATATATATATTAATTGTGCCAAAAAAATTTCAGTGCGATAACGCCCCCCCCCCAAACACCCTATTCAGGGAGGAGTACCCCTCCCCAAGCCCTACCCATTTCTACCCTCTCCCCCCCCCAGTCTCTAAACACTTCCAGCGCCTATGTATATATATATATATATATATATATATATATATATATATATATATATATATATGTGTGTGTATATATATATATAGGCGCTGGAAGTATTTAAAGACTGGGGAGGAAAGGGAGTAGAAATAAGTAGGGCTTGGGGAGGGGTACTCCTCCCTGAATGGGGTGTTTGGGGGGGGGGCGTTATCCCACTGAAATTTTTTTGGCATAATTAACCCTGCTAAATGCAGATTTGCAATCCTTTTTAAATCATTATATATAAATATTTGGTAAACAAAATCTGCCAAAACAATAACAGTTACTGTAAAAAATGCCCAAATACGGATGAACTTTCACGGGTTTTTCTATGAGTGCTGTAATGTCAACCTTGTCTAGGTAATCTTTGTTAATGTGCATTAAAGCGAGGTGAGTGAGGCGACTCGGTGACATTGTTGACCGCAGCCAAGTATTAAGCCGTCTCAATGCACTGAAGGACCTTTCAGAACCAGCTACGTATATTGGAACAGATAAACACAACACAGCTACCTGTTCCACCATGTCAAATAACCTGCGGGTACTTGGTTTAAGGTCTTTTAAAGCTGCTGCTAGTTGGTGTAAATCTTTGGGCAGTGACTTGTCCTTAAATAACTGTGGAAGCAGTTGCAGCTGTAACTACAATATAGGAACATCGACATTATTTAGCAAACTTTGCAGTGGCATGCTGGCTAGTGTGGCTGCATAACTTGTGGATGTGCATGAACCTATCAAAATAGCTTCTGTGCTTGCAATTTTATGCAATCCTTCTTGGTTAAAACGGCGCTGCAGTTCTGCAACTGAGTGATCGATGGCTTTGAAAAGACTTTTCTTCCAGATAACATCTGTAGTTAATTGTTCTACATTACGGCTTTGAGATTCATGTAATAAACGAGCAGGAGCATTAACTGTGGAACTACGCTGTGCCTTAGGCAGCTTGAGATTCAGTGTGGTAGCTTTTTTGATGGCCTTCCTGTGTAATTCTGAAGCAAAATCATCACTACACAAGTCTTGAAGTTGAGCCAGAAGGAGTTGAACTCATTTTTCAGCGGCTGATGCACTCAGTGATGGGCTCTGTAAAGCTTTGGCTACCAATTTAAATTTGGAAAACAGAGCATCGCAAAGTAGAACTCCATAAAAAGTTTGTGCCTTAGAAACTTGTTTGGTTAAGCCTGAGATTTTAGCCCTTGCATCAACACGTACTGACCTGTCGCCTGCTAGCTGAGACAATGTTTCATAAACTTCTCCATAAGTTGTCATAATTCTACTAATGGCTTTTGCCCTATTGCACCATCGAGTTGGACAAAAGCTGACCAAGTTCAGAATAACATCATCTGAACCAAACAAAGATTCATACAATGCCTTTCTCTTTGAAGACTCTCTTATGGTTGCTCCAACATCACGCACAAATTGAATTGTGTCAATAACTATTTTTACTTCAAAACAGACCTCTTGTAAAATAAGATCCAACGAATGAGACAAGCTCTTACTCCAGATTTGTGTCCGCTCATGTTACTGCCTCCATCAAATGCATAGCTAACTAGTTTATTTATGGGTATTGTGTAGCGGGTAAACACATCAATTATGGCATTAAACAATGTTTCAGCAGAACTGCTCTGGAAATTTTATAAACTCATAAAGCATTCCTGTACTTTTAAATTACTACATACCTACATACCGTATGCGGACAAAAAATTGCTCATGACCCGCCACATCTGTAGTTCCATAAGCTGTAAGGCCAAGATATGAGCACCGTGATATATTAGTGACAATGCTTCGTTGAACTGAATGTTCAAACATTTGAATAATTTCATTTTGTATTGTGTCTGACATCCATGTGTCGCGTTTGTTTAACCACTCTTTCACAGAGGGTAGATCTTGTACCCGTTCTAGTACAAGCTACCAAAGACTTCCATCATTATACTCTCCTCCTCTTAATGCCAGATCCTGTCGTCCTAAATGTTTAATGCTTGAAAATATTACTTTCAAAACGGTTCGAGCGATGGCCTGAGATGATGACACTTGTTCGCTCAAAATAGCAGATATAGGAGTTTGTTTGGAATACAGTATTTTCTCTGTGGCTTCTTTGTGGGCGGATGACTTTTCATGAATTGAATATTTTTCGGTTCCTTTTTTCCAGTTGGAAAAGCCAGAGTCAACAAAAACACCAAACAGAATCTGTCTCAGGAACATAGAGTAACCATGGCCATTTCGCAAACCAAATACTCTTACAGGACCTTTCGTGCTGATCTGATGCAAATTTCTTAGTTGGGAATTTGTACGTAGAATGGGGTTGAAAGGAATGAAGGACCAGGGCAGTACCTGTTACTGCCGGTACAGCTGGTTTGCTTGACTCAAACTTGGCAGAGAAAGTGGATGTGGTAGACACAGATGGCTGTGTTGATGGATCAGAAACATACTGTGAGGATGTAGCGGTTTCACAAGCACAATCACCAGTTTCAGTTTGGCCCGTGTCTGACCTAAAGGATTTGGATATGGATATTACATACATTTCACCTTTAGTATTTGTTAAAAAAAAAAAAATTTCAGTAGACTTGCGATTATGGAATGATGCCGTAAAATAATCACACTACGTATGCTAGCTAAGCAAGGCAACTATTTAGTACAATCGTCTGTTCCATGATTTAAATTTAGCATATTAAATGCTTACTAACCTCGCTCTTAAAAAGAAGACGTCTATAGTCTTTAAACGGGGCTTCTTTGCTTCTGACATTGATTGATTTGTTAAAGAATTGTGCGATTAAACATTAAAACAAATTTTGCTTTTTTAAATTTTATTTCATTTTCATGGAGTCTGTACTCCATACCCTGTACAATGAAATTTTTTTACTAATTGATTTCTATTGAAAAATTCTTAATTTAGTTCTCTTTTTGTCATGGATAATGACTTTGAAACAATAGACTTTCAAAAGTTGCGTTTTGACGTTTTTAAAACGGAAAATATTTTTTTTGCGACTGATTTATATGAGGGAGATATTTTCTTTTATAACAGAAAAGTGTTTGACTCTACATATTTTGTTATTAAAACTTTTAAAGCTGAACTCCAAACTTTCTTTTTTTCACAAGCTTTTCAAACTTTTTTGACCTTCTTGTTCTAAAAATAATGTATCAGGAAACAAATGTCTCAAACATCTAGGCGTCTACAGCTAAACTTGAATTTAAATTCTCGCTTTCGTAAACTGCTTAGTGGGAGATAATAAATACAAAAAAAAAAAAAAAAAAGAAAACAAATTCAAGAGAGCAGTCAAATAAATTTCAAGAGAACTGAACGAAAACAAACAAATATTATTACTATAGTTTTTTCCCTCTTGTTTTCCAAAAAATAAATATTATGTTTGATAAAATAATTGACGTCTTATTAACCAAAGCAAAGCTTTTATAAATTTAGTTTTAACAAGATAACAAATAAAGTTAGATAAAATAAGATTTTAAACCAAAAATTCATTAAGATGCACATACCTACATTCGCTGCAATTTTGTTTAAAAAATAGGTCTAAATTATTTACAAATAAAACTTCATTAAAACTAAAAGAGAAAATTAGTTGAAAACTACTTAAACCGCAGTAGGGCATTTTATTATTCAGTAGGAATTACTGTTACTATTTTTATGATTAATTAAAACAAATATATGTGTGCGTGTGTGCGTGTGTGCGTGTGTGTGTGTGTGTGTGTGTGTGTGTGTGTGTGTGTGTGTGTGTGTGTGTGTGTGTGTGTGTGTGTGTGTAAAAAATTTAATAGACACGACAATTTGAATTTAATAACAATATTTAGCTTACTAATTTTCGATACATGTTTTGACTGTAGAGTAGTCATTAAGTTAAAATATGAAGAGTCCAGGGGAAAAAACGGCATAATCACATTTAAAAAGTTTTGAGAAAGTATTTATGAATGATTTATAAAGTTTTTGTATATCTTATTTACTTCTATGCTTTATATGAAAACTTTTATAAATGATTAATATATACTTTCTCAAAACTTTTTAAATGTGACTATGCCGTTTTTTCCCTGGACTCTTCATATATTAAAATGTGTAAATGGTACAAAATGAATTGGTAAATTAGAATATGAAATGGAATTAATACAAAATAGTTCAAAGAGAATATAAAAAACAATAAAGGTCAAATAATTAATTAACAATACAATAAAAAAACAGTTAAAAATTTAACAAATTTCATGAAAGAGCAAAAAAAGAAAGATTATAAATAAAAATTTTTAAGGAACTTGATTGAAAGTGTCTTTTTTAGATTTGTTAATAAAACTGGGACTTTCCAATTTATATCCATACTTTATTTGAGATTTAATAAAAAGTATGTGGTACTGAACTTTTCGAATAGTATTAAGTCAGTAAAATGAATTGGAGGGTCATATTGGAATAATAAGCTAATAATATAATTGACAACTTTACTACCATTATATGATACTGTTCACAATGTGAGAATTTTATTTTTAATCTGAAATATTGTTTTTTTTAATAAAAATTCTTACTTTGTTTAACTAAATTAAAAGAAATTATTATATTTAGAACTTATCATTAAGTGTTTAAAGCAAATGACGATGGTAAAAATTTATTTAAAAATGACCAATCGTCCAAAATGTGATAAAATTCTATAAAAAATGAAGTTTCAACTGTGATTAATAATAATAAAGGAAGTTTTTAAGGTAATAAGTGGTAACAAAGTTGGTTTTTTCAAGCAAGCTTATAAGGTAGTTAGTGGTAACATGGTTGGTTTTCCAAGCAATTTTTTGTCAATGGCGGCTTCACAGGATTTTTTGTCTTTCATTAAGTCAATGTTATTTTTTGAACATCTTCTTAAATTTGTTTACTTATGAGAGTTTTATAATAAAAAAATTTCTTTATTTTAGTTATTGCTTTTTTGTGGTGTATGGGAACGTAGTTTACATGAGTATAATATTTTTTTGAGTTTTTCAGAGTTTAATGTCTGAACATTTTTAAATGATATGTTATGTATTTTTTGTTATTTGAATTTACTTATGTTATTTACTAATATTTACGCAGGGGTGGATTTAGACCGCCCCTGCGTAAGAATTTTAGAATTTTTTTTTTTGATTTAGTGGTCCATATCATCAAGGTAAGAAAGTGAGGGGGGGGGGAGGAGAAGAGGGCGATTTTGTGATTCGGATGATTCAATAATAAAGTATGAAATTACGTCATATTGATATTTTAACAATCAAATTTTTTTTGCATCACACAAATTTATTAAAATTTCTTATCAATTACAAACTCCCTAGTTTACTTCCGTTTTCAAACAACATACTTTGTTGAATATATAAATTTTGTAAAAAAATTATTTCCAAATACCTACGGGGAGAGGAGAACAATCACCCATCGTCCCCCCTAAGAAGTGTTTACGTGTAACAAAGAAAATAAGTTATGATCTTTTGTTATTTTTAAAGTTAAAAGGTATAAAATATGATGCGTTAGTTTGAGTTTTTTAAAAAACATTTAAGTTATCATTAAATAAGTTATTAATAATATCCTGCCGAAAATGTTTAAATTTCAAATATCTTTATTGGTTAAAGTATTCATTTTCATTTGTAAAGTATTCATTTTCATTCGATTCAGCTCATTTTCCAATTTTATAAAATTTTAAAAACTAAAGAAACACGCGTAAAAAAAAACATCCCTAAAAAAGGAACATCCTAAGGAAACCATCCATTAGCAACAACTGGAACCGAGGTATTTTTTAAAAACATTTAATATGAAGCGTGAAAAAAACTTATGCGTATAAAGTAACCATAAAAATATTTAAAAAACATAAAAACTTCGATCGGTGCTGGCAAAAGACAAGAGCCCGGGTGAATAAAAAAAGCAATTGCTTTTACTCAGCGTTTGTGCGGTAATTGTTCAGCTTTACGTGAATAAAAATTTTACCAAACTCGGTCAAATTTTTATTCACATAAAGCTAAGTAATTTACTTTAAATAAAGTTTTTAACAATACTTATATCAAATCATATAAGTGTTGTTTTGTTGCACATTATTTTGAATGTTGAGTGGAAGGTCAAGTTTATATATTACTTGTTAGAAGCAAGTTCCATAACCGCGACCCTCGGCAAGGTTATGGAACTTATGACAGTTTTTTTTATTTATTATAAATTATTATAATCAATTTTTCTTAACGGTATAAATATTTTTAAAATCTATTTTTTTTATGACGGGCAAAACTCTTATTAGAACTGTATTTCTTATACCTTTATTCTTATGAGTAAACATAATTTAATTATAATTATATATAAACAAACATATAATAGTAAAATAAATTATTGATGATGTGGATTTTTATTTATTGAAATGCAACACCGTATGGCTTACGGTGAATCTTTTACTGGATCAACATAATTTGTTTTCAAAAAGATTTAACGTTATCAATTAGTTTTGGCATATTTTGTTTTTAATTTATTTAGTTTTAAATTTCACATATATTGTTGTTGCTTATTTGCTCGTTATCGTATCAAAATATGAATACGGCTCTGATTTCCTATTTTTGAAAAGCTCGGTTTGAAAAACAACTATATAAAACTGCGTCTTGAAAATTAAATGAAAATATGTAAAGTATCAAAAATAATTAATACAATATTTTATTTTTTGTTAATAAATTTTGTTTTAATTTTTTATAATCATTGAGGTGAAACAAACAGTTTATACGTAGTTACTATAGCAACTACATATATCCCATAAACTATATTTTATTCTTTACAATGTTTATTCTGACCTAACCAATAGTACTATCAATTAGGCCTGACCGATAGTACAATCGGTTTAGTTACAGTAAACGACTTAAAGAATAAAAAGAACTCGTGGGATGACACGTGACAATTCTCAGATTAAAAACCTGCGACAAACCCCCGCTAACTGCATTTATAAAGCTTCTAATCTTTTAGTTAACAATTAAAATAGAATAACTAATCAGATTGTAGCGTTTTGTATTCACTTTTAGTTTAATTTATAGAACAGTAATATAGTTAATTTTCTATTAAAAATATTTTTAAAGCCTCTTAAAACTCTGTGAGAATAAATACTTGTTTACATGAGTGTAAATCAATGTCTAAAATGGTTTCGTGCTCTATGTTTTTGCAAAACTATTTCTTAAACAATTTGATTTCTCAATTTAATTAATTTAATTACATTTAATTACAATTTAATTTTAATTCTATTACATTTTACAACAAGTTTAATTAGTATCATTTAAAACTTGAGAATATGGAACCGATGGGAATATATGCGGTGGAAACAGAAACAGATATTTTATCAACAAAAATTTTTGACTTAAAGGTTGACGTTAAAAATCTTAAAACTATATTACTGGTGCTTAACACTAAACTGATGGTGGCGTTGAGCAGAGCGCTCCCCGGTCATATACAGTTATTTCTTCCCCTAGGTAGGTAATAACAGTAAATAAAAATAAAATGCTAATTCTAAATTATGAAAAAGCCATGGTGCTTTTATTTCTTAATATGGGTTTGACGTTATAAAAAACTGTAAGTATTTGGTAATTTAATAAATATGTAAATTTAAATTCAATGAATTCAAATTTTTACATATTTTAATATATAAAAACAAGAATAGTTAACAAAACTCAATTACCTAATTTTATAATTTGCTGTAAACCAATCAAAAACGTGATTTTATTTAATTAAAAAGAGTTAGTATTTCAAATACAGTTTTTTAAAAGAAAATATTTAACAGCACGTCTAACACGCGAATAGTAATGATAATCTATTAACTATTTTCTTCTATGTAATTTTTACAATTTTATCTAAATTCTCGTTATATATAGCATATCCAGGCAATTTTTTATAAGATGATTTAAACTAAATTACGTCAAAGCCTGACGTCATGAAACTTCTTTTGTTGTAGCAAGCTGCTAAATAAACAAGATTTTCGAATGTTAATTGAATAAAAAGTTTAACGGTAATAAGAAATGAATGGTAGTTTTTGTTTAACATGTCATGCTTAAAAAATGTACTTTGGAAAAAATGTACTAAAAGAACGACCAGAAATTAGATGAATGGCAGAAAAATTATTTTGATGCTTGTTTTCTAACCAACCCTGTTAACAATCGGTTTTTATCAAGACTAACATAACTTTATAAACGCAAATTTAAGATTTTTTTGTACAAATTAAATAATTCCTGGAATTGTAAAATAAACTTGTGGAATAGATTAACAAACTATTTTTTTTTCATTTATAAAGACGTCAAATAATTTTTTCTTTCAAAATATTCGGTAAACTTTTAAAATAATATAATAACTTATTGTCACGGTCGCTAACAACGTTATAGTTTTTTAACATACACCTTATATAGTGGGATAGACATTGTAAATTAAAGTTATGAGCTGCCATAAGACTAATTGATCAGAGATCGTTAGAAATGAAACTCAATAAATCATTAATTGCTCGTGAGTTACACTCAGGAAAAGTTTTTCCAAAATGTGGCATTGTAAGTTTTACATAACAACAACTTTAAAACAAAGGTTTATAATGAAATTTAAAATAGTTTTAACTTTTATGGCAGCTTTATAGTTAAGCTCATTCTTTATTTTGAACTTAACTATTATGTTGCATGTAGTGATTTAGGACGGGCTAAATAGTTAAAATAATCATCGAGCTTTCTTTTTTTTTGTCATGGCACAAGCTATTTCAAAAGAGTGCAATGGACTTTCAACTGCGTTAAGAGATGATAAAGAATTTTAAATGTATTTTTGGTGAGTTATAAATCTTGAGTCGAACAATTTTCATTACTTTTCTGAAAAAAAGTAGCAGCATTTTATTTTTGTTAAACAACAATAGATAATTCTTCATGATAAATTTATAACTAATTAGAAACGTTAATTTAATATAAGGGCATATAAGGGTTGTTATGACTTAAATATTCTAAACTACAGACCGTTTTCAAACTTGATTGAACGTACAAAGACAAAACGTATGACAGACTCTATGATTATCTAACTAAGAACAACTTGTTGCTTAGAAAACAGTTTGTTTTCAAAAAAAATGCATTTAACTTAAAACGTAGTAATCGAATATATCATATTAAAACGTAATATCGAATAATCGGATAAAGTAATAGTAATATTTGCCCATGATATAACGCTCTAAATGATAGTTTACATAAAGTGTTTTCATTTCTCTGTTTAAAATATTTGATACTGAAAATCATAATATACTGAAAACCATAATACTGCTACTTGAATATTATGGAGTTAAAAACAAAAATTCAGTTTTAAAATTTAGTTATATCTTACTTAATATCTAATTAAAAAATATATATATTCTACTATTCAAACGTTAAACACTCGCTTGCAAGGGTCTTAGGTGCTTATTTTTTGGGCCAATGTTGTTTTTACTGAACATAAAGAACCATATATTGTTGTTTTAAATGAACATAAAGATTCATATACCTATATAAGCTTTTGTTTCATACATTAAATTTGGTAAACAAAAGTAACAGGTCCTATTTTTATAACTGATACTTTTATATTCGAAATAAAAATTTTATGTAAGTAGTCTGTAAAGAAAAAGTTTTAAAAATTTTTTTTTTTTACTTTAGTAAATGTTATATGAACCCAGTGGGGTCGTACGTTGTCTGGACGACCCAAATCTTTGTCAGTACATACACTGAAGCAATTGCATGTTTTTTTATGCCTAGACATATTTAACGCAAGAAAAAAATGAATCGCTTTTTGAAATCATTAAATTTCGCTATCTTTTAAAAACAATATAATATTTTTTTTATTAAAACGTAATTGCACATTAAAACACTTGATATCATATTTAATACGTCACAACACCGAAAACCATATCTGACTACTATATTTGCAACAAGATTATTCTCAATAAAATAATTGAAAGAAAACATTTAAACATTCAGATTTTCAAAATAAGAGTTAAATAAACATATGATATTTGAGTTTAGTTAAGTACGCCGTTTTTAAATAATAAATAATTCTGAAAACAATTAGACAAAGTGCAAATAGCCGTCCTAAATAATATTTCAACTTTGAATTAATAACACATTTGAAAATCAGAACTTCTTCCAAATAAAATTGCCGACAAAATAAAGCATTGCTAAATAACACTATACAACTTGTGGGGAATTTTTTAATACTTTCCCTGAGACACTAATGATTTCACTCGTTTATCAATTTTATTTTATTTTCATCTGACTTCGAATAAATTATTTACAAATATCACCCTTTTTATATAAAGTTTAGAACCACAAAAAAATAAACTTAATTACAAGTAATTACGTTGGCGTAATTTTCCCATACCTCTACGAAGACCACATCATTTCAAATACATTGATGTTTATATTAAGAAACAACCGCTAATTGTTGTTAGTATCTTGGAAGACGTAATTCACCACACACTCCCCCGATTAAAGCTGAGACTTCGGCTTTAATCAGCCATCTCGTCTTCCATGATGGAACTGATTATTTGTCGTGCATTTAATTTCGCCTGTCTTGGTTCTCTTTTCAAGGTATCCTCTTCGGCCTTGGTTTCTAAATTCTCTTCCGATTCGATTCCGCTTTCTGCCCCACACCCCATTTCCAAGTCGCACACCAACTGAATTGGTCGTTCAATTACATAACCATTTCCAAGACGTATTTTAAAGCCACGAATAACTCCATCCTTCCCCTTAATGTTGTTTTCAATTCGACCAATGTTGAGAAGAGCCTTGTCCTTCACATCGTCTTTTATGAGTACCATACTTCCGACCTCTGGGAGTTTCACGTTACCTCTCTTTTCCCTTACTTGTTGTCGTTCTTCCATTACGTGCACGTACTCGTTCATCCATCTTTTCCTTAAGTGATTCTTACAACTTTTCACAAACTTGATTCTCCGTAATGCGCAATCATCCCTTGTTATTAAATCGATATCTTCTTCAAGCAAAACTGCCGGTCTACCCCTCATTAATACATTTGGTGTTAATACTTGCTTATCGAATTGGTCACCTTGATAACAAAGTGGTCTATTGTTCATAACGCATTCCACATCCAGCAATACTTCTTCCAATTCAAAGAAGTTTAGGATGCCTTTCCCAATTGTTTTTGACAAACTTTTCTTCATTATCCCTATTAATCTTTCAAACAAACCTCCCCACCATGGCGCTCTTGATAAATTAAACCTCCATTTTATGGCTGTGGTAGCAAGATAGTTTGCGAGATTTTCATCCTTCTTAAGTGTTAGTAACCACTTCCCTGTTGCCACAAACGTTTTTGCGTTATCACTAATCATCATTTGTGGTGGTCCCTTTCTTACAACAAACTCCTTTAAAATTCTCTGAAATTCTCCTGCCGTTAGGTCATGACAAAGTCTAAGGTAGACAGCTCTTGTACATGCGCATGTAAACAGTGCAACATAACATTTTTCAACCAACTTCCCTTGCGCTTTATACTTTAGCGGACCGGCAAAATCAACACCTGTAACCGTAAACGGTTCGATATTTTCAGTTCTAAAACGTGGTAACATTGCTCTTGTTGGCGGTAACAGCGGTTTCACTCTATATCTCTTACATAGATTGCATTCACGAATGACCTTCTTTACAGCAACTCTCAAATTTGGTATCCAAAATCTTTCTCTAATGCTACTCATTGTATCTCCTACTCCCCCGTGTAACGTTTTCGCGTGATGATACTCAATAATTTTTAGAGTTAGTTGAAAACCTTTTGGTACAAATATTGGATTATACCCAGAGACTTTTCCATGACACCTCCAAAGCTGTTTTTCATCCTGTTTAAGTTCCACATTGGACTTTATCGCAACAGCTTCTTGTAGTAACTTAAGATTCACCAACTCCGCTTCTATCATCTCTTCAGCATTCAGTGGTCCTGTTATTTTTTCTTCATTCTGACAATTGTAAATAAACCTTTTTATGAAAGATGATATTCTTATGATTTTCCAATACTTGTGTTTACTCAATATTTCCTTAAATATATGAAGTCCCTTTATTTCTTCTGTTGCCATACTGACGTTCTCTCTTAAATGAATAGTTTCACATAATGCGTTCGGCGTTTCAAATATTTCTGGTTGAATTGGCCAATTTTCTTTGTGGTTTAACCATATAGGTCCATTGAACCACAAACTTGTTAGTTTCTCAGGACTTACTCCTCTTGTTCCAAGATCACTTGGGTTTTCTTTTGTTGGGACATAAAGCCATTTTACTTCTCCATTTAATAATATC
The DNA here is from genome assembly GCF_038396675.1 of Hydra vulgaris. NCBI lineage: Eukaryota > Metazoa > Cnidaria > Hydrozoa > Anthoathecata > Hydridae > Hydra > Hydra vulgaris. Next base: position 18,439,888 of record NC_088926.1, on the reverse strand, counting down.
TGTTGAACTCGGTTCCTGACAAATTGTGACCAACTGCCCCTTTCTTTTAACCAATAAAGTACTGCAGTACTGTCAACCCAATGATATACTTCAATAATATTATACTTGTTCAATGTCTTCCTAACGTGATTCATTAACTTGCTCAAGGTGTGTGCTGCTACCAGCTCCAGTCTAGGAATACTAAGATCCCTTGGTGCGATCCGTGCTTTCGCTACAAGTAAGTTACTGGTTTTCGAATATCGGTGGCTCACTGCAATGTAGATGCATGCACATACTGCTGATTTACTTGCATCTGAAAATCCATGGAGCTCCATTTCAATACTTCTTTCAGACAGAACGCTCCGCGGAATTGAAATAGTTCTTTTAATTCGTATTGCCTTGATCCAGGTCTTCCATTCTTCTGAAAGTTCATATGGAATTTGTTGATCCCATCCGAGTTTTAACAAGCATAGCCGACTGTATAATATTTTTCCAGTGATTAAAATAGGTGCACTAAATCCCAATACGTCAAAAACACTGTTAATGGCGGATAGCATTTTCCTTTTTGTTATCACTTCTTTATCTCCACTATTGATGCAAGCAGTAAAGTCAATCGATAGTTGATCCGTTTCTTTGTTCCAAGGAATCCCAAGTATTTTTGTTGATCTGCCCTCAGCGTTGCTTTCCAATTTGCTCACGTTGCTATGCCATTTGTGCAGCTGGAACCCAGCTTTCATTAAGATTTGCGTTGATTCATTTTTAAACCTGATAAGTTCATCTTCCGTTTCTCCACCTGCTTGTATATCATCGACATAAGTATCTTCTTCCAAAGCAAGCACCGTTTTAGGATAAATGTCCTTGTATTTTGATATATGCTTTTTAATGGTAGCACCAAGAATGTAAGGGCTTGAACTTGAACCAAAAATCACCCTTGTAAATCGTAAATCCGTTAATTCCATATTCTTCAAGTCCTTATACCAAATTAAGCGTTGTGCGTCTCTATCCATTTCGTGTATTCGAATTTGTAGAAACGCCTTCTTCACGTCAGCTAAAACGCAGAGTTTATTCATTCGATTTCGTACGAGTATGTCAAAAATTAATGGTTGCAGCGATGGTCCCACTTCTAGACAGTCGTTTAATGAAGGTGACTGAGCGTCTTTTCTAGCTGAACAATCATAAACAATTCTCATTTTTGTTGACTCGGCATTTTCCTTGACTACTGCTTGATGAGGAACGTAGTGAATAATTTCTCCCGTAGGTTTTTCTGGTGCCATTTCCAATATTCCCTCATTGATCTGTTCCATCATTATTTCATTATACTGTTCTAGTTTTTTAAGTTTTTTCAATCGAGTCGTCACACTTCCCAATCTTTTAAGAGCCAGGTTTCTGTTATTTGGTAGTTTAACAACACCCTTTTTCCACGGCATTCTGGTTTCATAGAAACCTTCTTCGGTTTGATGCAGTTTTTCGCTGAAGTCTTGGTGGAACATTGACTCACTATTTGTGTCCGATAATCCAAGTACTTCTAAACTACACATTTGCTCAAACTCATCACGACCAGTGTTCAATAAGAAACTTCTCTCAATACCTGAACTAAATTGTGTTCGTCTCCCAGAAAGAGTCCATCCCAACATCGTTAATTCGGCTCCGGAATCTTTATCCGGATTTTTTCCGAGAACTACCGGTTCCGTGGTTTTTATTCGCTGATAATCAGCCGCACCGAGTATAATGTGAACAGGTTGAAGTTCGTCACTCCCTTCATCATCGCTAAATTTCAGCCTCCTCAATTTTGCAAAATGCTTCTTAACATCCTTGATCATCGGATTCGGTAAAAAGGTGAGTGTTTCCTTTTCTGCGTTGGCGCATTCGACTTTGATGCTAAATTCCGGTATTGTCGTTGATTCTAGCGTAACCTTATATATTTCCACACGCTTGTCCACAGTTCCATAGAGCTGTTCAATACTTTTATATTCCTTTCGTGTAGGTTTCAACTTTAGTTTTGTTATCAAATTCGTACATATATAGGAACTTCCAGCACCCGTATCCAACATTATCCTTACTTTTTCACCATTTACTTTTGCGATCACTGTTGGGTGAATAGTTGTGCTTGCATTAAGCACCGTTCCCATGTTTTCTTTTTTATTTTCAATGTTACCATCCATTGTTGCGTTCCTATCTTGACAAATGGACGTGTGATGTTTTTTGTTGCACTTTCTGCATCCTCTTGATTTACAATTTACCGCCGAGTGTCCGTAACCAATGCAGTTATAACATAATCTTTTGTTTGTTAAAATCTCCCTGCGTCTTGCAACAGTTAGTACTTTTGTACAATCTTCGCTTTTGTGATTTTGTAACCCACAGTAGACACATCCATGCTTTCCACTAGTTGCCCTGGTTTCTTTGTCATAAAGACTGCCATTGTATTGTTTAAACGTAGTGCACCGATGTTCATAGGGCCTTGACTGAACGTTCGTGTTCTTTTTATCGCCCTTTGTTTGTTTGTCGCTTGAGTTAAAAGTTGAGTTCAACGGATTCCTTTCAATGTACTTTTGCAACTTTTCGACAAGTTGCTCCAGTCCCCATTCTCCCCATCCATCATCGTTTTGTGTAAGTATTTCACGAACTGGTCCAAGTTTATCCATCAATGAATACACGAATGATTGAGCCGTTTGTAGTTTCTGCATAGTTTTCAATGTTCGTACAGTTCTTGCAAGCTTGTTGTAAAAGTCGTGAACTTCTTTGATTTTGTACGAGCTATGTATAGCCGTCAATCCTTCCAAATCTTTAATCAATGCTTTGTGAACCCAAATATCTTTTCCGTAAGTTTCTTGTAGTATGCGTTTAGCTTCATCGTATCCTTCCAACGAATGAGGTAAACCAAGTATATCCTCCCTGGGCTTTCCTTCGACAAGTTCCAGCAAGCAGTTGAATTTGCTGATGTTCGATATGTTTGAGTTGTCAACTTCTACCGTGAATTGATTCCAAAATCGCAACCAGTCTTTATAATCGCCATTAAATTTTGTAATTGTGTACTTTTGAAGTTTGACAGATTGTTTAGTAGCTTCGTTTTCGTTTCCAAGAGATTTACGCAATGTTTCTTTCATTTTTAGTTTCTTTAAATACCATTCTTCTTCGCTTTGAAGTTTTCTCAATGAGGCTTGTTCTGCTTCTTTTTGAATCGTTAACTGCTGTTCCACTATTTGTTTTTCATACTCAAATTTTCTGACGCATTCGTTTTTATTTATCGAATCCAACTTGTCCACCATTTTGTTTTTGATTTCAATTGCTGCTTCTACTTCCATTACTGGTTTCGAAAGCCATTCTTCAACTGAATCGATGCTTTCGCCGTCGTCAAGCATTTTCCTGGTCAGCTCATCCTTTGCCATTTCAAATCTTCCCAATAAATTTGTTATTTTGTCCAGCGCCAAGATTATGCTTGATTTGTCGCCATTAATCGTGTTGCGTTCTATGTTTTTAATGTTTATTCTTATCATGCTGACTTCTCTTTGGTAAATTCGCTCTTGGTCCATTCTTTACTAACTCGTAGGTTTCGTAGGTCCTGGTAGGGTCGCCACCTTTTAGTGTGGGGAATTTTTTAATACTTTCCCTGAGACACTAATGATTTCACTCGTTTATCAATTTTATTTTATTTTCATCTGACTGCGAATAAATTATTTACAAATATCACCCTTTTTATATAAAGTTTAGAACCACAAAAAAATAAACTTAATTACAAGTAATTACGTTGGCGTAATTTTCCCATACCTCTACGAAGACCACATCATTTCAAATACATTGATGTTTATATTAAGAAACAACCGCTAATTGTTGTTAGTATCTTGGAAGACGTAATTCACCACAAACTTTTAAGTAAACTTTTGTTTTTATTGAAAAATGGATTCAAATTTACCATATCATTCGCATAGTATAGACTAGAACTTATACTCCTAGTATATATACAAATATATTTCAGAACTAAATTTAACCACATCGAAATAACTAGTTTAGCTAAATTAAGACCAAGATTTTAAATTAACAAATTTATTTAGTCGCATACTTTTGGTGTGATTATGTTTTGTCACAAGCGAATAGAAAACTTGCTCATGACGAAAGATAAGCATACTATAAACTATAAATAGGCTCTTTGTTAGTGCCAAATTTTTATCTCACTTAATTGTTACTGCATCTTTCTAAACCGCTTTATTAGAAACAATAATCAATCAACGCAATATAAAATTCTCACAACTTATTCCTGTTATTCAAATTAATCAAATACATAGTCTAATACTCTGATCAATTAACACAATACAAAACACTCACAACCTATTCCTGTTTTTCAAATTAATTATATACATAATCTAATATTCTGATCAAAATAATTCTTCGTTGTATAACAATAAACGGTATTAAATTGATCGAATTTGAATGATCTAAAGTTAATTGAAAATAAAATTTTCAATTAAATGATTTAATAACAATACTATTAAAACTATAAAAGACAATTGGTTGAAAATAACTTATACACCAGTATTGTATATTTTTTAAAATTAACTCAAAACATATAATTTTATAATTATTAATAAATGCTTTGACTATAACATAGTTATCCTCAGCTAAATATAAAAAAGCAATAGAGATCATATCGATGATTTAAAGTACAAAACACCCATGTACATATTTGACAGTTAGACATTTTGACCATAAAAGTTTCTTTTGTGCTTCGAACCATCAATATAAGTGATGATACACCAAAAAGGAAATTTAAAATGTAGCAAATGTCATAAAAGTACAACAAAAAAAAAAACGTCAAAAAAAAAAAAATTAAAAAAGACAATAAATGAACCGGTGCTGTTGTTGCCGTTACTCGTTCGTGCGTGTTTTACACGAAAATCACGGCGGCTATTAACGGGGCGAGGCTTTTAATAAGCTGCGGATGGTCTGGAAAAGAAAACTTTTTTTGGAAAAAAAAACTTATTTTTTTTTGGTGTTTTTAGTTTGGCAAAAAGCACATGCGACACCTCCCATCCCCATGAGAGACTTCTTCGGGACGGCCCTGACCAAGACCCGTGTTTTACGGGTCTGGCAGCTATTATATAATATTGCTTCACTTATTAATGGTCATTCGTGAGTTATTGCCAAGGAACTCACGGAAGCTATTACACCCGAGTTAATGGCAAAGGCTCGCAGCACTTTTTTATAAGAAAATGTGAACGAAAGTGTATTCAAATGTCTAACTTATGTAAACGTTTATCAAGTTAAGTTTACCAGTTTTTCTTTTACTTGAAAGTTGTATTGTAGCAATATCTCGTTAATTTTGATTTATAACATTTATTTGCCGTTTTATAAAGTTATTATATAGTTAATAATAGTCATTTTATCTAAATATATAAAGTCTTGTGTTTATTTAATATTGCTAAAAGTTATAAGTGAGCCCAAATTTCGCTCGCTGCTCGCTGCGCTTCCGAAGTACAACGCGTGGGTTCAGAACCTGTCACTTGCACATTTTTTAAAAATATTTTTCAATTTTCTCAAACACAAAATAAAACATTTTTGAAGTTCTATTGATGTTATTATTTTATACTATAACAAACGAATGAGAGAGAATTTGTAAAAAAGGCTAAAATTTCTATAAACATCAAAGAAGTGGGATTTGCTTTTATTTGATTTAAAATTAGTTTTTTATTTTAGGTGCCACAAGAAGCCCTTCGGTCTTATCTCAGAGCACTGCGGATGAGCATTCAATTGGAGGTTCACGCCTCCTTCCTAACCGATGTCGCAAAATTTGCCCAGAGGTGGGATTGAACCACGGATCTTTTGTTTCTGAGGCAAGTGCGCTACCACTGCGCTGCGGCTGCTCGTTCTAAAAAGCTGCGGATGGTCTAGAAGAAATTTTTTATAAAAAAACTAATAGAAACTTAACAATGAACAAAATAAATGAACCCGTACCCTTTTTTTGAATAGATGTTTACGATTTTACAATAAGAAGTTATAAAGTATTGAACATTACTTGTTAACTCAAAACAAAATTTGACAGATTTTGGTTTTTTACCATTAACTAATAAACATCAAAATAAAACGAATATTTAAAAGAATAATTATAGAAATGGCTAGTGTGGAATAGACTTACTGAGATCCGTACTGTACGTGTCATGGTAAGTTCATTATTTCATCTTTTTAATTTTTTTTTCACATATTTTTAATTTATTTCAACATGATTTTTCAACTTTTAATACCGATTGTAATAATCAATACATTTCAAACGGGATTCTAAATATCATTTAGAATAGGGTAGGGTGGGGTTATCTCAGCCTATTTTTGGCTACTTTTGATTGATGCACAAAATATATATATACAGCAAAACTGTATGTTTGAGCCGTATATACAGCATATATATATATATATATATATATATATATATATATATATATATATATATATATATATATATATATATATATATATATATATATATATATATATATATATATAGTATATATATATTTTGTAACTGTAACTGAGAATGTATTGTATTGAAATTATTTGAAGTTTAAACATAATAGTACTTTAATAAAATAATTTTTAATAAAGTTTAAACATAATACTTTAATAAATGTTTTAAACGCAAAAAAACTTTACTGGTTCAAAGCTCTGCTTTAGAAAAGCAAAATGAATATTTTTTTCTATCTCTGTTGGTTAACTTCCAAGGAATGTATAGCATTTTTGTGGTTCAATTTCCATACATTTTTATAATATATAACAAGTTTGAGTTTGGTGTAAACCGTGACGATGGTTTGGCAGTTTTTAGATATCAAATCAAAAAAATAAAAAAGAACATTGTCGAAATATTTAAATACAATCGCTTACGCATATATATACAATACAGCATGAAAACTTTCAAATACCTCGATGTAACTGGCGCGATACTGCAAGATCGCAACTTTTCTCATAAAGAGTATGAAATTGCTTTTTCTTTTTTAAAAAAGAATAAATCACCTCGCTTCGATGACGTTTCTAATAATATAGTTATTTCAAACAAAAACTACATCTCCAGACTTTTGTTCTTATTATAAAACTTTAAATAAAAGAAGGGAATTTTCCTAAAGCGCTAAAGTTGGCAAAAGCATGTCCAATTTTAAAAAATAACGATTCAACTGAACATGCAATAACGATCAATCAATTTCGGAAAAACCATTCAACTGAACATGCAATAATTGAAATAGTAGACCAAATAACTAAAGGATTTGAAAATAATAACTTTACTCTGGAATTATTTATTGATCTATCAAAATCATTTGACACAGTTGATCACCTCATTCTTATAGAAAAAATAAAACACAATGGAGTGATAAATAAAACCTATAATTGGTTAAAAAGCTACCTCACTGAAAGAAAACGATATCTTATTAGTAAGGAATCGGACAACTTAAAATTTTATGTGGAGTTTCACAAAGGTCAATTCTTGGTCCATTGCTTTTCTTGATTTTTGAAAATAATTTAAATAATGCATCAGCAAAGCTATTTAAATAATGCATTTGCAAACTTAATATACTTTATAAACAAAATATACTTTATTTCATAAAAAATCACAAGATGAAAAACTTCCTTTAAAATTACCCGATTTGAATTTAAATGATACGCTAATTAGTAAAAATGGTTCAATAAAATTCTTAGGAATTCTTATTGATGAAAATTTATCATGGCTTCCCCATATAAATTGTATTCAATCAAAAATTTGTAAAACAGTTGGATTGATGTACCGAATTTTCCATATGTAACATCAGAAAGTCTGAAACTAGTATATTTTGGCCTAATAAATTGTGTCATTTACTATTCCAACATTACATGGGCTAGCACTCAACCAACAAAACTTAAAAAAATGTTTTTTTCTACAAAAGCAAGCATGCAGACTTATATATAAATAAATGCAACACCATATAATATGAACATGCAAAACCAATAATGAAAGACGTGCAAATGATGAATATATATGAAATCAATATTTACCAACACCTAATTTTTATGTATAAATGTAACAACAGCTTGATTCCAAAAAACTTTAATGGTTAATTTACAAAAAAAGTAAACAAAAAGTATTTTCTTAGAATAAACCAATGAAATACTTAAAAATTGCCAAGAATTAGTAGTAAGTATTCTGAATATGGAAAATCATCCCGCGGATCAAAACAATGAAAACTTTTCAAAAAACAAAAAAAAGTATTTATCAATTTAAAATCGTTAAATTCCTTTAAGTTTGTAATAAAAAATGAAATCTTTAAATTAGATAATTTAGTTTCTTCATTTTTCGAAATGAAAATCGAATTCCATTTTTCTTAGTTTTTTACTTGTTTAATTGGCTAAGTGTAAAATTCTGTAGCTAAGTGTAAAATTCTCAAACGCTGTAAAGCATGCAATCCATCAACCAAATCTTCTAAATTGTCTCACCAAAAAATATGAAATCCTAAATTATAAAAACACTAATCTTTAAAGTAAAAGAAGCGAGATTATTTCTGAGTGCAGACATAAAAACAGATTTTTTCTTTTCCAATTTGACATTGTCCAGTGGGCGCGGGACCTCCTAAACGTTCAATAGACGTTGAAAACGTTCATAAGACTGGGTTGGTAATTAGTAAAGATGTTTTTTCTATATTATTTGACGTCTGATCTCATTCCATTGTTGTTAAAAAAATTGTCGCGGTTTTTTAATTGCATTTTTCTGGTTTTTTACTTCTTGATTTAATTATATGACGAGTGCCTAAAATAGTATGAAATTTTAAGTACCATTAAAAAGTTGTCTTTTATTTAACCATTTATGGATCTATTTTGTGACTAAACTTCTTAGTATTAGTGCCTTGGAAAGTATGAAAAATGCTGGTGCAATAATCTTTTTTGGCTCCCTCCCTCATGTTAATAGTGCAACAAAAATTGTATTTGTTATTTAAGATACAATTCAAATAAAAAGATTTAAAAAAATTATATTTGCACAACAAAGTTTACAAAAAATCTATGCATGTTATATACGTGTTGTTAAATAAACCATTTTTTTAAAGCAAAATTGCTTTGCGTTTCTTTATATTAGCAAAACTACGGATTAATTTACCAAACTCTATATGTTTTGCAATGTCAGACTCGATACTTAACCTTGTAAGGTTTGTTTAAATTAAAAAATAATTTGGTCCCGAAAATATTCCATAATTAATTTCAACTTATTGATCACAAATACGAAACAAAGCATTCTGTGCAGAGCACTATATTCCAAAAATGCCTTTGAGGCAATTCAAATTCTCAACATCTAGAAGAGGAGCACAGTTGTGGAACTCCTTTCTCACAAATGATATTAAAGATGTACTATTTAAAATTTTTTCAATTTCAATAAAACAAAGAATTTTTCCACAAAGCCTAAAGATAGCAAAAGTCATACCAATATTAAAAAACGGTGACTCTACTAACATAAATAATTATCGTCCTATTTCAGTTCTTCCTGTGCTCTCTAAAGTTTTAGAAAGAATTTTGTACACCAAAATATATAATCACCTTAATATAAACAACTTATTATACAAAAATCAATATGGCTTTCAAAAAAACAAATCCACTGAACACGCAATTCTTGAAGTTACTAGAAATATTTCTTACTCATTTGAAAACTCTCAATTTACTTTGGCTGTTTTCATAGACCTAGCGAAAGCTTTTGATACTATTGATCACAAAATTCTTTTTAAAAAGTTAGAGTGGTACGGAATAACTGGTAATGTATTAGTTTTGCTGAAAAGTTACCTTTATAATAGAAAGCAATTTGTTTATGCAGATGAAAGTACATCATCTAGTTTGTTTAATGTAACATGCGGAGTTCCGCAAGGATCCATATTAGGACCTCTTTTATTTTTAATTTACATTAATGACCTATTTAAAGCTTCAAATCTAATTACAATTATGTTTGCTGATGATACCAACTTATTTCTCTCTCATAATAACATAATAACATTATTTAACAACATGAACATTGAACTGGCTAAAGTTTCTAATTGGTTTAAATTAAACAAATTATCATTAAATATTGAAAAAACTAAATGGATTCTTTTCCATCCAGCTGGTAAAAAACACCAACTTCCAATTAATATGCCAAATCTTTTTATTGATGATATTCTTATTAAACGGGTTATAGTGACAAAATTTTTAGGTGTGTATATTGATGAAAGTCTTACTTGGACGAACCACATTGCAAATTTATGTAATAAAATTACTAAGAGTATAGGGATTTTATACAAAGCAAGAAGCGTATTAAACAAACATACATTAATTCAATTATATTACTCACTAATTCATTGCCATTTAAGCTATGCTAATATTGCTTGGGGCAGTACAAATAAAGGAAAACTCGAACCTCTTTATCGGCAACAGAAGCATGTTGCACGGCTTATAAATTTTAAAGGCCATTTTGCTCATGCCAAACCTCTTTTATATGAAATGAAAGTTCTTAATATATACGAGCTAAATGTTTTTAATATTTTATGTTTCATGTTTCAATGTAAAACAAACTTATCGCCTATTTCTTTTCATAATTTATATCTACAAAAAGACAGAAATAAATATATATTAAGGAATAATAATTTAATTCGACAACCGTTTTCTCAAACTAATTTTGGAAAATTTTGTATTTCTTTTCGCGGACCATTTTTATGGAACAATGTAATTTTAAATGCTCCAAATGATATTTCTCAAGAATGTACTTTAAATTCTTTTAAATTTAATCTTAAAAAACTAATTTTTTCAATTACAAATATATTGATTTACTTTTAAAATATTTTCAAGTTTATTTAATTATTTTATTCTGTAGACTAATGTTTAATGTGAAAAAAACGTTATTTGTGTATATACTTTTTATATTATTTTAAATTTAAAATAAGTGTTTTACTTCAGCGGTTCTCGATGACAAGACCTGCCGGTCTTCTTCGAGTTTCCGCGTTCTTTATTATTTTTATTACAAAATCTTTTTATTGTATTTTCTTTCTTCTATTTAGATTTTTATTTTTTTTATTTATAAAAACTGTAAAATGAATTATTAAAAAGTTGTAATAAAGAACAAAAATAAAAAAAATAAATAAAAAAAAACAAACGATAAACTCGATTCAAAATTTTAAATGCGTTGTTAAACAAGTGTTACTTGACCCCAAAATTACTGAAACAGTCTCTTATCTTTAAAACTTTTACACGTCTCGAAATTTTTTTTATTTATACAATACCTGGAAATATTTTTGATTATACTCATATTTATAAAGATAAACTTACTTGGCTATTTCAATTATACAAGTTTTTATATTTACATATATATTTAAACTTATGTGCTGCAAATATCTTAAGTTTTGTTTATTTTATATTTTATTGATATTGATTGTAAAATATAACTGAAATAAACGGGGCATGATGGTAAGACCATCGTCTTCTGCTTGCTCCAGTCAATTTTTTTACGTTATATTGACGAAAAAAGATTATATCTATCTAAAAATGGTCATTAATGCAATTCTAACTCATGGTTGACCTGAGTTAATTTTTAAATAAGTTTAAGCTTGCTGAAGCATCTTTCTGCTAATGCTACTGGTGCTGTAAAGAATATCCTATATTTGACACTGAAGTTTCAAAATATACTTTCTAGTTTGCGCTCTACCAAAGCGTTAAACATTTTCTCCCAAATGTTTAGTACTAAAATTGGCTTTGTCAGTGTTATGCATTTCATTTCATCAAACTTAAGTTGTTTTTTAAGTAAGCTAAAGAAATATATCAACCAAAGAAAAAATAAAACCTAATATTTATTTTATTCATTTTAGTTTTCCTTATTTATCAGTTTTTTCAAACATAATATGCTTAAACATCAATTTAGCGAGTTACACAGCTTAGTCGAAGATTAACCAACTATAAGTTTTCTAATTGTGAAGGATCTTTTTTTCTTTCAATAACTTATCGCTACATTGCATTTATTAAACCTAAATATTTCAAAGTAAAAGAAAAACAAAGTCATAACATGGAACTAAATAAACTCTAAATATTTAGATAATAATATATAGATAATAATAGCTAGCAGTACTAAGAAATTTTATTGTTTTATGCCCTATTATGTAAATGTTATTTAACAAAAAACTTTAAAACATTTAAAGTTAAAAATATATATATATTATTTATTGGCCCTAAACTCTTATGGGGCCATGTAACGGCACCCTTCTCTCATAAGACCTGCTTAATATTGATCACTTTCAGATCAAACAAGGGTTGTGCATTTTAATATAATAATGATGATAATAGCAACAATAATATATATATATATATATATATATATATATATATATATATATATATATATATATAAATATAAATATATATAAATATATATATATATATATATATATATATATATATATATATATATATATATATATACATATATATATATATATACATATATATATATATATATATATATATATATATATATAGTAATAAATAACTTATGAGTAAATCTCATACTTTATTTGCGATAGTAAAGCTTATACGCTGACACAGTCAACCAAAGTCTAAAGATTAAATCTAATAAGCAAATATTTTATGTCTAGACATTGTTAACGAAAGAAAAATATGAATCATTGCTTGTATTTAAAACATCAAATTTTGACATTGTTTAAAAGCAGGATATCTTTTTTTTTTTTAAACGTCATTGCTCTCAAAACACTAGATAACGTTTTTAATACGTCACAACACGCAAAACTAAGTATGAATATTAATTTGTCAGTAAGACAGTTTAGATTATTTAAAGAAAACATTTAAACAAACGGATTTTAAAAACACGAATTAAAGAGCATACGATATTCAAACTTAGAGTGTTCAAATAATTGAAAACAATTACGCAATGTGCGCAAAGCCATCCCATTAACTCCGACAAAAAAAGGCAACGTAAAGTAATACTATACATCTTAACTGAACACTTGTTTTTGCTATAACAAGAACTTAGTTTCATTATTTGTTGTACAGAATACATCTTGTACTTCATTATATACAAATAAATATCAGATCTAAATATAATCGTAACGAAATGACAAATACAGTTAAATAAAGTCGGAATTCCAACCAACAATATCAATTAGATGCACGTACCTATTTTGGGTGTGATTATGCTTTTTCATAAGCTAGTATTAAACATATTCGCAACGAAACATAATTACACCATTGTTAATCAAAAAAATGTTTTGAAACTTTGAAAGTTTCAAATATTTATCTTTGTTACATCTTGCTAAACCGCTTCGTTAGAAATCAATCGCCACAATAATAAAGACTCATAACTTATTCCTGATTTTTCAAAATAGCGGTGAGTGGAGAAAAGTGGAACAGCCTAAAAATTTTTTTTTTTTTCTGTTTACTTATTTATTTTTCTTTAGGTAAACATATACGAATACATTTTTTATCCTGATAAAGAAAATATATATACAAAGTTATCAGATTGATAAAAATACATTAAAGTTGTTACAAATTTTAATACAACTTTTGGTATATTAACTATTATATACAATTATTTTTCCAAATTACAAGAAATTATAATTAAAAAAGGAAACCAAAGAAGATTAAGCTAGTTCCCTTAACAGCGCCACTTGGCATACATCTGTGTTGTTTTTAATCTAATGTAAGCAACACAGATGTATGCCAAGTCCGCTCTAATACGCTTTGTCTCCCTGCTTTTGTTAAAAACCGCATTTGAAAAGTACCCACAAAAAGTATTCATGGAGCGATGAAGTGGGACAAAGAAAATAATTACACTTTTCCCCATTTTCTCTCTTTTGTAATTAAACTGTGAAAACCTTTGGAACATTTTGATGAAGGTTACGTGCTTTAAGATTTTAAAACATTTAAAATAAGTTTTGTTTGTATTATGCTAAATAATTACTTACTTTACCCCATTGGCGTGTTTCCTCTAGAATTAATTACATATATACTTTATCATAACCTGCTTACGGGATCAAATAAGTTTACTTCATTGGCATGGTTCATTTCATACATTATATTAAAAAAAATTCAAGTTTTTCTAGAAGTATTTTTTAATGTTTTACTTTTCCCCACTCTCCTGTAATCTTATATTTAACCTAATATTCTAATCAAAATAGTTCTTTGAATTCTATTGAATAATAATAAACGGTATAATAAATTCATTGAATGATAATAAACGGTATCAAATTAATTAAATTTGAAATGTCTAAAAACAGTTGAGAGGAAAATTTTCATTAAATCAATCAAAACTAAAAGCGACGATTGTTGAAAATAACTTAAATCTCAGTAGGGCATCTTGTTATAATGACAATAAATTTTTTTTTTTTTTTGATCAAAACAGTAAGTTCAAGTTTTTGTAGAATATAAACAGGTTATTGGTAAAATGCGAATTTTTTATATTTAACATTAGATTTTGAGGACTATAGCTATTAAATTAATTTTTAAATTAATCATACACATTAAATTGCTTAAGCCAATTATGTGTAGTGTATGAATTGCACATTCTAATATCTCGTGCAATATCTGTCCACTTTCTCTATGCTATCTTTTTAACTTTTTCTGACTTTTACTTACTTCGTTCTTCCTAAACTCACTTACTCTTGGTCAGCGAAGCGGGTGATGATGCCCTTTAATGAGCTAAACTTGTCTTCGCTAGCGCAGGTATATGGCAATTAGCCGGAGGAGGATAAACCACAATACCCTAATTATCAAATTAATTTAAATACAAATAAATAATATATTAGTATTTTACATGTTTACAAGTGTAAATTCATCGACTAAGTATTAGGGAGAACACACAGCAAATTGTACGTTCACGGACTGAGGGTTTTGGTTAAGGCAGCGTTTAGTCATATTTATAGTAACAAAACGGTTAAAAAAATGTTACATTATCAATTTCAAACAAAATCATGGTTTGCGAAAAAATTTGTATTTTGCATACTGTTCGCAAAATTCGCATTGCAATCTATGTGATTGAATACAAACCTTGCATTTTATGCTGACAAAGATTAAAACAATAATAGGAGTAATATTATCCTTGACCATTTCAGAAAGAAAAGGTTCAATGCTGATTAGTTTATTGCAAAGAAGAATACTATTAATGTCCGATTTTAGATTTACTTTAAGTGTGCTTTGAAGAGTTTGACACGACTTTGGTATTTCTTTTCTTTTTTGCAAACTATCGAGATTATACAAAAAACCTCAAACTTCTGAATAACTCTCCAACTGTATAAATCTTTCTCTCATTGAAATTAGAGATGTGTCTGAAAGAGGGTAGAAGAAATTGATTTCCAATTTTTTTTTCAGGAGAAAATGAATAATTTCCATCTTGGACAAGTAAGTCAAAATAGCGTTTCAATAACGAATTTGAATAAGCCAACCATCTCCGGCAACATGTTTCTCCATTTACAAGTTTTCTTTAGTAATAAATGCTAGAAAAATCTTGACCATTCATATCTTAAGGGTATTTTCCCTTTGTAATTTGAATAGGACTAATTTTAAATACTAGGTCCTAGATCGAACAATCCACAATCCAATAAATTTGGTGTTTCTTGTAGTATATCGTCTAGTAAATCATAGCATTCTTTTTCATCAACTGGTTCATTATTTACTTAAATATGCAATGAAGTTACATAATTATTTTCTAGTATTGTTGAAGGTTCTCCAATTTTCTTAAACATAGTCGTAAAGATAGTTGAAGCATTGTATATTTTGTCTAAATCGCCACGACCTTCCTCAGGTTTTTATAAGCAACTAATGCTCATGAATTTTTTAACTTTACAAATTTTAAATCGTTCTCGGACTTTCTTTTTCTGTTTTCATACCCAGACAATTTTTTATCGTTCAAATTTAAAATGGCGTTTTTTTGTAAAGGTTAGGCGTTAAGTATTTTTTTTTAATTTACTATAAGAAATTTGCAATATGTGACTAATAGAATTTTCCGCCCCTATACACTTGCCGTCCTCGTGCGGCGCACAACCTCATAGTAAAAAATCTTAATATTTTAACAATACTAAATATTTTTATGTAATTCAAATTCAAAAAGTTTGAATTTTTATCGTTCAAAGGTTTGAGTTTATAAAACTGAAAAATAACGAACTAATTTTTTTGTTTGTTTGTGGAAAACATAGTAGTATTGTTGCAACAAAAAGTTGCTTAAAATTTGATCTTTTAATGATAAGTTTGTTAATAATGGATCAGTATATTCCAAAAATTATTTCTAATTGTTAGGTTGGTATTTTTTTACTACTTTAAAGTGCTCATATTACCAAGTGGTCTGGATAATATGAGCACTTTTGCTACTTTTTTATAACCTGTGTTTTTAAGAAAAAAATTTCGGGTGCCCAAATATCTAAGTGGATCATGAGTTATCCTTAAAAATTGTCTATTCGCAAAAATTTTAGATCCAGCATAATTGTTTTTGAAAATATTCCAATTTTCGCGTAAGGTGCTCATATTACCTTAATCTACCCAATATAGTTTTGAATTCATTTTGTTTTATTTTTTGAAAAAAAGAGCACAACTTTAAAACCGCACATATAAAACTGCAACTTAAAGAAGGAATTAAAATGTGAAGAAAGTATTAAGTAAAAGAATTTATTTATTGAAAATAAGTTAGGCTTTTATTAATCTTTTTAATCTTTTTAATCTTTTAGGCAAGACAAAATGTTAATACGAAGTATTAGTTTGTAATTTGGATTTTTATTCATGGTATTATATATGGTATTAAACTTTGGGTTTATACTTCACGTTTATACTTTGGGTTACGTCAGATTAAACGGAATAAAGAGCATAGGATGATTATTAGCAATCCTCAGATTTAAAATCTAGGACGATTCTCCGTTTAACACATTTATAACGATTAGTTTCTAATCTTTTAGTAACAACTAAATTAGTATTATCAACTAGATTACATAGTTTTCCCTTCATTTTTAATTTGATTTAAACTAAATAAAGATGTAAACTTTTTAATCATAATCTGTGGGTATAAATCCTTTGTAAACTTAGATTCCATGCAACTCATTTTTAAACATTTCTTAAACACTTTGATTTCTCCATCGGATCTATCACTTACCAAAGTGTCACACCATTTTAAAATTGAGAATATAGAAGTGGCGGTAATATCTACGGAGGACATGGAAAATGATACTTAATCAAAAAAAAAAATTTCATATTTTACTATATTTCCCAGCAACCATTCTAAAGCGTAATTTCATTGAACCATATAGGCATTTTGAGCGGATCGCTGTAGTTTTGCTCATCGGTTACTTAATAGACCATTAGTGGCAGCCGCTGAGAGTGGCTAGCTGATGACTAGCCACTATTAAAATCTCGGAAAAAAATCAGATTGCCATTCATAGCGGCTGTCAATAATGGTCCACTAAGTAACCGATGAGCAAAACTCCGATGAACCGCTAAAAAAATACCTATACAGATCCACTGCAAATCCACTAAAACAATGTTTGCTGGATTCGTAATTAATTGAAAAGTTTTTACATAAGACGTTGGTAGTTAAAGCTTGATCTTAAAATCCAAAAACTTTATACCTAGAACTAATACTTAATGCGAAAGTGGGAGCGGACAAAGAGGGAGGGGGGGATGGATAGTAAAATAACACCTCTCCTCTCCTTCTTAGGGTAGTGCTACTACTATTGCTACTCTAAAAAAATAAATACAAATCCTAAATTATTAAGTATTTGCAAAAAATGATTTTCAATTTTCCTTATATGGGTTTGTTGTTTAAAAAAACTGTAAGTTTATAGTAGGGTAGACTGAGGTTAATAGACCGAGGCAAATTGAGCAATTTTCACTAAATCGAACAAATCTCGTGAATAGTGGATTTATAAAATTTTTACATGACTGGAAAGATACTTTACCCTGCTAATAATTGATTAAGATTTGGTAAATAAGGTATTTCGATTTGTTTGAGAAAAATTGAGTAGATGGAAAGCGTCATTAAGGTGGTCCTCCACTTATAAAAGCTTATTTTTATAAAAATTTTTTTTTTTTTTTTTAAGCTTATTTTATTCCTTCATCACTTGTGAATAGTCTCTGAAAATTTTGATTGAGAACAAACTCTATAAAAAAAGATATCTGTTATATTTAGGTACTTAAAAATTCTATCCTTAGACACGTCCATAGCAACCACATTTTGAGTTATTTTTAGGTTATTAACTAGTCAAAATATTTTCTTTATTGGTAATAATTGATGTAAATATATAACCTCGTTTTGGTTATATGCAGCTTAAAGTCATAAGTTATAAAAGCAGCCTGTAAAAGTTGTTTCTAAGTGCTGTCAATTTTAGGACTTTTTGGATATTTGTTTATTATGCAAACCCATTTGTATTGGTGCAAAACGAAAATTTTTTTTTAAATTAAAGAGAATAAGAAGATTTATAATAGGAAAAGAAGAAGAACGAATCAGCATCTTCACAAAAAATTTGTCATATACAGTGATGACCAACAAAACAAAGAAAAAGATGTTGAAATTAATATATCAAGCAGTCAAAATATTCCATCGCTCAATTGAAAAAAAAAATTTGGTTTACAATGAATAACTTGGAGATGGTGACACTTCCTCCTTCAAAGATGTAATTGAAAGTGACCCTTACAAAGATTTGAACATTAAGATCACAAAATTGGAATGTATTGGCCATGTACAGAAAAGAATGGATACTAGACTTCGTAAGGTTGTTAAGACTTACAAGAGAACGAAGACACCACTCCATGGAAGAGGAAAGTTAACTAAATCTGTGATTAATTCTATGCAGAACTTATACGGCCTAGCCATAAGAAACAATCTTGAAAATTTATATGCTATGAAAAAAACTATTTAGGCCATTTTATTTCATTGTGCAGATTTTGACGACAAGGAATGTCGACACCGTATGTGCCCCAGAGACACTGAGACTTGGTGCAAATATCATTTAGACAAATTTCATAGTGTAAATACTTATATAGAGCAAGTAAATCTTTCTGTTGCAGTCTTCAACATTTTAAAACCAGTTTTTACTGATTTATCTTCAGATGATTTACTAAAAAAATATCTTCATGGTAAGACGCAAAACTCCAACGAGGCACTCAACCAGATTATTTGGAGACGCTGCCCAAAAAATATTTTTGTGGGTAGAGCAGTCTTAGAGTCTGCAATTAATTCATCTGTTATTAAATTTAGTGAAGGTCCTAATAGAATCCTCTCTGTACTAAATATATTACAACTAACAGGATGTTACCTTATGAAACTTAATGAAAAGAAGAAAGTAACTGTAAAGCGGTCACTTCAAAAGTCCAGTGACCATGTCAAAAAGAGAAGAAAACAACAGTTAAAAAGGGTTAGTTAGACAAAGATGACGAAGAAAAAAGCTTAAAATATATTCCTGAAGGGTTTTGATTTTTTTTTTTTTTACTTTTTGTTATGGTTTTGTATATTTATTTGTTGTTTCCTCAAAATAAAGTTTTGCTTAAAATACAAATTTAAAAAATACAATGTTATCTAATTATCTTGAACTTTAAAGCACGATTTAACTTTTAACTTTAAATCACGATTTAAAATAGTTCAGTTTTATTTATTTTTTTCAAAGCTGCTCAACTTGCATAACTGCACAAGGTGACACATTAGTTAAATTCTAAAGAGAACTGTGAGATTTAGAAAAAAACGGTTAACTACAATCGAAAGCGTAATAAATTACTAAAATATTTAAGTGAAAAACACTTAAAACACTTAAGTGATGGCAGATAAAAAAATTTATAAGCATCTAAGAGAAAAATTGCTAATTTTTTTTTTTACTTTTTTGTTCCTAAATAAAAAAAGTGCCCGTGCATCTTACTCGAATACCATCGAAAAACCTTTTGTTGCGCATTGTGTTACCATTCCAATACCCTAACTTTTGCAAATTAGATACTTTATCATGCGACGCATAGTTTTCGAAATATTTTAATTTCCCAACTTACCCCTATTACCAACTTGCCCCTATTACCAACTTGCCCCTATTACCAACTTGCCCCTATTACCAACTTGCCCCTATTACCAACTTGCCCCTATTACCAACTTGCCCCTATTACCAACTTGCCCCTATTACCAACGTGCCCCTATTACCAACTTGCCCCTATTACCAACTTGCCCCTATTACCAACTTGCCCCTATTACCAACTTGCCCCTATTACCAACTTGCCCCTATTACCAACTTGCCCCTATTACCAACTTGCCCCTATTACCAACTTGCCCCTATTACCAACTTGCCCCTATTACCAACTAGCTCCGTTCTATTCTATTTAATAAATATGTAAATTTAATTTCACAATGTTTCCAAAGTTTTACATATTTTAAAATATAAAAACAAAAATAAGTAACAAAATTAAACTCAAATGATTTAATAATTAGATGTAAATCAATCAGAAATACCTGATTTAATAATTAGATGTAAATCAATCAGAAATGCGATTTTATGCAATTAAAAAGTATTCCAAATACAACTTTCATAAAGAAAAAAAACGTTTAACCACTCACTAGTATGTCTAACCACGCGTCTAGTGTTATTAATCTAGTTACAATTTTCTTTTATTTAATTTTGATGATTTTATCTATATTCTTGTTAAATCTAGCATATCCAGTCATTTGTTGATAAGATCATAGAGATTTCAATAATTCATACTTTAATTACTGCAAAGCCTGACCTCATGAAGCTTTTTATTTAGCAATAAGCTGTTTAATAAATAAGAGGATTTTGAAATGTTAAATGAGTAAAAAAATTTAACAGAATAAATGGTAAATTTTGTTTAAATATGTCACTTTAATATAGTGTACTTTTTCGAAGATCGAACGGCCAGAAATAAGATTTATGGCGGACAAAATTATATTGATGTTTGCTAACAATCAATTAATATCAAGATATATTTAACATAACTTTTAAAACTCAAAGCGTAGTAAAACTCAAAGCGGTTTCATTTATTTCGCCGTTAAGAATATATACAATGTACAAATATAACAAAAGGAAATGGCTGGAGCAAGCAGAAGGCATCAATTAGCCTTATCACCGAGCCTAATTACAATCGTATTTTACAAGTCCGTAAAATATTAAAAAATCTTTACAAAATGTCAAGTATAAGAAGTTAAGAAACAAAAAAGTATTAAAAAATTAAAAGTAAACCTAGTTAAGAAAGATGTAAAATGTATAAATATTTATGTGTATATACATACACACATACGGACATGACATACATACATATGTACATATATACATACATACATATTGCTTTGTGTTGTCGTTTTTATAATAAAATGAATAAAATTCCATCCACAACAACGTAAAATATATAAAAGTGTCAAAAATAAAATAAATATAAGATAATTTACAAAAAGATACTACATGTTTAGATTAAATGAAACAAAAAAATAAAACTTTTTAAACTTCAAGACTAAATATTCAAAAGTAAACATTTTTAAAGAAGTGTGATAAAGACATCGATAATAATAGTTGATCTTCTTATTATTTTTAGTTTTTTGGTAGTTAACATGTTAATGTTGTTTAAGTTAATGTATCATTATAAAGATAACTTCTAAAAAAGACTGGCAATATTTAGAATATATATATATATATATTTTTTTTACAACTTCAATAAATTTACACATTGTTACGTTACAACTGCATGACATAATATAATGCAACGTAAAAAATAAAAATAAATAAATATAACATATTACAACGTATAACATATCATAATAAAAAGTGATTTACCAAGTATAACTAAGTATAACGTGAACTAATAGTGTTTCTTATCATAAAAACTATCTGCATTTTTAAAAATAAAAGAACAAAAATAAAAAAGAAAAAGAAAAGACAAGCAATTTTTTTGTTACTTCAGATATATACATGTTGTTGTAAAGGAAAACTCGTGGAAGTCTAAGAAGACTTATCATCGAGTATCTCTAAATGGTTAAATAAAGTCTATTTCATATTTATATATAGTCAAAAGTGGTTAAACAGTATACAGTCAGTGATAGACATAAATATTTTAGTATAAATTTTGTTTTTTTAAGTTTAATACATGTCAATATAATTGTTGATATTAAGTATGAGGTATTTTAATTTATTTTTCAAGTTGGCAGGATTATTTAATATTTTAAGTTCTATATTTTTTGATATAATTTTGTTATATAGGTACGGACCCCGGTAGGAAATAGAAAACCGTGAGAACTTTGTTGTTCTTTTAGGCAGTGTGAAGTTGCCTGTTGCTCTTGTTATATATCTATTAGAGTTAACTTGAAAAAAGTTATCTAAAAAATGCAATGGGACAAGTCCAAGTTTGTATTTGAGCAGGAATAGTACGTTTTGGTAGATGTTCATTTGGTAAACATTTAGTGCATTCAAGGTTTTTAGTAAGGGTTCAGCATGGGTGAGTTTGTCTTTATTATAAACTAATCTTGATGCATGTTTTTGACTATAAATAGTACTCAATTTGGATTTGTGTGTACTTGCCTATGTAATACTAGAGTACGTCAGATATCTTTGGATGTAAGAAAAATAAAGCGATTTAAGATTATGTTGGGACAACATAGGTTTAACTTTGTAGAGTATCTCAATATTTTTTAAAATTTTGGTGTTTATTGTACTTATATGAGCTCTCCAAGATATATTTTCGTCATAAAGATCCCAAGAAATTTAGTTGTTTCTGTTCTTTCAATGTTTACCTTATCTATTTGTGAGGAAAGGATAGTTGGTATAGTATTTTTTTGTTTTTTGGAATGAAACAGTATGTATTTTGTTTTTTCTGTATTTAATGATAACTTATTTAGTTTCAACCATATATTTAATCTTTTAAGCTCTTTGTTCATACATTCATAAAGGCCTTTGATTGAGTTCGAGGAATAAAATAAGTTTGTGTAATCGGCAAACATAATTACATCAAGTTTATCCGAGGCTTTTGTAAGGTCGTTAATATATAGAAGAAAAGAAGAGGTCCAAGAATGGAACCTTGGGGGACACCGCACTCAACTCTTAGCAGTTTTGAGTGTTTATAATTATCTAAAAAAACACATTGTTGTCTGTTGCTTAGTTTTTGAACCAGTCAAGGGTTATGTTTTTTATCCCATAGTTTTCCATTTTTTTAAGAAAGATATTATGATTTACAGTATTAAATGCTTTTGACAGGTCAATAAAGATGCCTAGAAAAAACTGTTTTTTATCAAAAGAATCACATATATTGTTAACTAGATCTAGGATTGCGTGTTCAGTTGAATAATGTTTTTGGAAACTGAATTCCTTTCTATTTAGAATTTTATTTTGGATTAAATACTCATACAATCTGTTATATTATTTTTCGAGAAGCTTTGAAAAGGTAGGGAGTACCGAGATAGGTCTATAATTATTAACTAAGTATGTTTCACCTGTTTTAAATATTGATACTACTTTAGCTACTTTAAGCTTGTCCGGTACAACTCCTGTTTTAATTAAATACTTAAAAATTTCAAACATAGGTTTATTTATCGTTGTAAAGACATTTGCCACTACCCTACTACAGATATCATCTATACCTGGAGTTTTATTTAATTTTAAGGAATTTAGAGCAACATTAAGTTCTTGATAGTTCAGTTCTTTGTATTTTAGTTCGCCCTGGGTATCACTTAGGTATGACTTGAATGAGTTATTAGGAGACTTAGTTTTTGAGGTAAGATTAGGGCCAATGTTAACAAAAAGTTCGTTGATTTTTTCAGCAGTCGTATTTTTGTCACTGTACTCTATATTATCTATGACTATTTGAGCAGGTAAACTATTTGATTTAACTTTTTTGTTTCGAATTATTTCTTTTATAGTATTTTATGTTTTTTTAATGTCACCAGTTGCATTTTTTATTTGGTTTGAGTAGTATTTTTTCTTCGAACTTTTTTTTATTTTTTCAAATAAATTTTTGTATTGTTTGTAAGTATTAAGATTTTTTTCTAATTTTTAAAAACCTGATGTAAAGTTTTTTTTAAGATTTTTTATACCTCTGTTTTTAAGATTTTTTATACCTCTTTTTATACCTCTCCTTGGACATTGTAAGTATTTTACTTTTAATTCTTGTTCTATAATTGGAAAATGATTATCATAGTGCTTTAAGAATATTTCTATAAATTCATTATAAGCGGAGTTGGTATGCCCAAGGTTGCTTATAATGAATTTGGTAATTATAAGCAACTTTAGGCAAGGTAAATCCTATCCCACTATACTGCCGATAGTGAGTCTTTTAAACTGTTGAATAGTAAAATTATTAATTTTTCGTATATAGACTTTGATTTTAGAGTTATTATTTTTTGTATCTTGAAAAAAGGAAAAGTATATCGGAAAGTGATCGGATATATCCGTATGAAGAATCATAAAATGAATTAGTCAATATGTTGTCTATTGCAGTGATTCAATTAAATGTTACCCGGGTTGGTTTGTTTATTATAGGAAATATGTAGTGTTGAAACATTGTCAAAAAATTTTTTGGTAACAGCATCTTTATTGTACTGTAGACAGTTTATATTTATGTCTCCAATACAGAATAATATTTTGTGCTCTTTGCTATTTTTTAGAAACATTTGTTTTAGGTGATTTGAAGTATTAAAATCCATATTTACTAAATGATATTTTAAATTAGCTTTGAATTGCGGAAGTGTTTGTTTTTTATTATGAACAATCTGTTTAAAACTTTTCCATAAAAAAGGTCCCCGATACTGAATAGAATAAGAACATAACTTTAGATTAATATTTGGAGTTACAAAATTGTTTCCGGAAAATCTGGTGGGGTATTTATGGCTTATTTTACTAAAATATTGATTAAATGTTATTAGAGTTCGTATTTTATTTTATACATGAGTTGTACGACTAAATATACATGAATTTTGTACACGTTTAATGATCCAAGCTTACTTAGAAGTGGCTCGCAAATCATATTTCTTGTTGCGCCAAATACAATTCTGCAAGCATGTTTTTGTTTTGAATAAATTTTTTTCAACTTTGTATAATTTGTGCTTGCCCATACAATATTTATGTAAGTTAAATAACTATGTATAAAAGAAAAATGCAAATTTTTTAAAGACCTAATACTTAAGAATGGTTTTGCTTTATACATTATTGCAATATTTCTTGAAAGTTTTCTTTCCAGAGAGCTTATATGAGTCTTCCAAGATAAATTTTCATCTAGAATAACACCTAAGAAGTTTACAGATGTTTGTCTAGTAATATTTGTTTTATTTATTTTCAGATCAGTTAATTTTTGGGGAAGATTATCTATTTTATTTTGTTTATGAAATAGTATATAGTTTTTGTTACGTTTAGCGATAGTTTATTACATGCTCAACGCCGTTAATGCATGTACTGGAAAATACACGAATTTTGCGTTTTTATAAAAAGGTTATGTTTCACTGCATTTTTTTAGCCCGAATAATTGTTTTTTTTATTTTTTATATTTTTCTCCTAGCGCTTTAGTTTGTCTAAAATCAAACAAAGTTAAATTTTTTTCAAATTACTTAAGTTTAGATATAAAATTTTGCTTTATATTTGATGAACCATATTTTGGTATAAAATGGTGCTGCTCTCAATGAAGATAAAACATTAAATTGAAAAAAACAACTTTTTCAAACAAGTTTTAAGTTATATTTTTAATTTCTAACCAGTCATATGTCTGCAAACATATTAAAGGTCGAAAAAAAATTGTTATTTCAAGTTTAAAATCTGTTTTTTCCATTTTATATGAAAGTTTTTATTAATATGAGTGTGAAGAACACACAAATTGACATACTACTAGTTGGCAATTTGTGTGTAAAATCTCTTGAGGTTTATTTAAAAGTCTAAGCTCAAAATTTAAACATTACTGTGATGTGAACCACCCCTATTTTATAATGCCATAAAACTATTTAACTAAAATTCCGGTCTTTAAATTACCATAGATTAATATATATATATATATATATATATATATATATATATTATTTTAATATATTTAAATTTTTTTTGTAGAAAATATGTATACATATTTTCTTACTCCATCGCAAAAGATATGTTGAGTTTTAAACAATATATATAGATATTGTTTAAACTTAACATATCTTTTAAAACTTAACATATATTGTTTATAAACAAATGTTGCAGACCGGAAAAAAAATATGTTATCACTAGACAAAAAAATTTGAGAACTTGCATTAACGGCGTTGAGTGTAAACCATTCGTTTACTTTGTTTAACTCTTCATTAACCACTGTAAAAAGTTTAACTCTTCATTAACCACTGCGGCCATGGCGCAGTGGTTAGAGCGCTTGCTTTCAAAGCAGGAGATCCAGGTTCGAAACGAGCTCTGGACAAATTTTCGCGTCACGGTAAGGAAGGAGGCGTGAACTTCCTGGTTAAATGCACTTCCGCGGTGCTCTGTGATAAGACCGTAAAAAAAAAAAAATAAAAAAAATAAAAAAAAAAAAAGCATTTTAGTATCCCTATGTGAATAAAACAGGTTGGAGTCTCCGCAAATAAAATGAAATTTAATAAGTTTGAAAAAGTTTTAAAAGATAAATTATTTATATAAAGTAAAAATAATATTGGTCCTAAAATCGAGCCTTGAAAAACTCCGCATGTCAATATATTTTTGGACGCTTTACCTGTTTCATATTATATAAACTGTTTTCTGCTTAATAAATATTCTTTAACCAGAGTAAGTTATTGTTTTTTATTCCATAATGTTCGAGTTTTTTAAGAAGAATGACATGGTTGACGGTGTCAAAGGCTTTAGAAAGATCAGTAAAAACTCCTAATATCAAAGAATCATCATTGAAGGCATTTGTAACATGGGTTACTAACTTGGTCAAAGCGTGATCGGTTGAGTGATTTTTTTTAAAACCAAATTGTTTGTTGAACAACATGTTGTTTACCGTTAAGTAGCTGTTAAGTCTATTATACATTATGCGTTCGAGTAACTTAGAAAAGCATGGCAGAACCGATATTGGTCTGTAATTTGTGTTATCACCAGATTTAAAAATAGGTGAGACTCGTGCAATTTTTAGTTTTTCTGGAACAGTACTTCATTTAATAGAAAGATCAAAAATGTGATATAGAGAGAATTCTATATCAAAAACTGATTTTACAACATGCACGCAAGTTTGACCAAAACCTGCACTAGTGTTGTTTTTAAGACTATCTAGAACAGATCGCAACTCATAAATATCTAGTTTAGATTCATCCATTACTTTATCATTGGTTTTTAAATATAAATCATATGAAGAAGAACTTGGCGGAATTTTTTCAGCTAAGTTAGGCTCAATATTAAGTAAGAAGCTGTTCAAATTTTCAGCAATTATTGCTTTATCGCATATAAATTTACCATCTACTAGGATTTTTTTGGGCAGATTATTTTTTTCATAATTTTTTGAATTGCCAATAATTTCTTTAATAACCTTCCATGTCTTTTTAGTGTTTCCGTTAGTTTTTTCTAACAACTTTGAGTAATAAAGTTTTTTAGAGTTTTTTTTAGTTTTTTCAAATATATTTTTATAATGTTTATAGTTTGTTTCATTTTAATATGTTTTATTTTTTAAGAACTTTTCTTATAACTTTTTTTTTTTCTTCGAGGGTTTTAGTAGGCCCTTAGACATCCAAGGACATAGGAGTGACTTGGTATTTATAACAATTTTTCTCAGGAAACGCATTTTCATACTGATTACAAAAATGATGAAGAAATAGTTCGTAGGCATTGTTTACCTCACTTGATTTCAGTATAAGGTCCCAATCAATCTTATATTCTAAAAGGTCTTGGAACTGTTGTAAGGAGTTTGATCTTCCTCTTGTATATAATAGTTTTTGAAGGCTTATTGTTAATTGTAATATTTTTAGTAATTAGAAAAGTAGCAAAATGATCTGATAAGTCTGTCTTAATTATACCAGTATAAACAGGGTTTTTATAAAAGTTGTTGGTGATTATATTATCTAGTAATGTAGAAGAGTTTTTAGTTATTCTGGTTGGCTTATTTAATGTTGGAATAACATTATGTTGAAGAAGAATATCTATAAAATATTTAATGTTATTTGAAGCATTGAAGCAAAAGTATTTAATTCCTGGAACAGTGTAATAAACCTGGATCGTGAAATAGAATAACAAATATTTTTATGTATTTATACAGGCGTCAAATGACTATTTATTGAGAAAAAATTGCGGTAAACTTTAAAATAACATAACGATCTATCGCCATCGCCTCTGATAAAAGAATTATTTGTCGTCATGCTTCATAGTTATAGTGGGATAGACTTTGAAAACTACGTTGTAAACGATATTGTAATTTATATTGATAAGAATAATTAAATATAAATCAATATATTTGAAACTTTATAAACAAATTTTCAATCGCTCAAGAGTTAAAGCTCTATAAAATAAGGGATTGCAATTTTTTATTATAAAAGTTTTATTATATAAAGTTTTATTATAAAGTTTTAACCGGTTTAATAGATTGAGTAATATTTATAGCAACCATTTTGTTAAACTCATTCGTTAATTTTAATATAGTTGCATGAAGTAATTAGAAATGGATAAAATTAAGTTAAAATTTAAACAGGATAATTGAGTTTTTTTTTTGTTATTTTAAATAAACATGGACTTTTAACCACGGACTTCGACTTGAACCATTGAAACATGGATTTTTAACCACGTGTTTAAGTGATGATGTAGAATTTCAAATGTATTAAATGTAAGTTGAAAATCATAATAACAATTTCTAAACATAGAAATTATGAATAGAAATAATAGAAATCACCATCAGAATTATTTAATTTAGCTGCAGATCCTTGAACAAATATCAAAAATTATATATTATTAAAAAATTTTCAAAGCATGAATCTCTTAAGAATTCTATGTGTATAATTCTTATGTATTAATAATTAATTAATTTAATTGCTAGTAAAAATCAATATTTAGCTGTAAGTTTGCGTTTATTTGAACTATAATTTTTTTTTTTACTAACTCAAGTGCAAACTGGCAAAAGTGTGCCGACAGAATTTGCAAACGTCAGCATAAGTGCAAATCTTTAAAAGCTCAAAGCAGCTGCAAAAACGAGCGATGCGAAAAAAAGTGCGAAATGGTATATTTGCATTAAAAGAATTTGCAAACACCGTAATAAGCGCGCATTGTTATATCAGCGAAACATAAACAAAGAAGTAAATGATTATCTACCCTTGTCAAAAAGTCCTATAAGATCTTATTAGAATTTGGAACAAAAAATTTCAGATTTGAGCCCTTTTAAATTAAAACACATAAGTTAAAAAGTGTTTTTAGTTATCAACATTTTGTATTTTTTTTTTTGTTTCAAAATCCTATAGGACTTTTTGGTTAGGGTAGCTGAACTCTATACAGTTGCATTTTTAAAGAATTTGCATAAATTTTCAAAAAAAAGCATATATATTCCCGTCTCCGAATTAACCTTAAACAGTCTTTGGATTACCAAGGGTCTATACTCTAACGTAATTACTAAATACAAAAATGACTCAAAACAAATATGAAAAGTATTGAAAGAAACAACGGGGAAACAGAAAATCTGCTCAAATTTCCATCCGAAAATGATTAAAATAAATAATGTATATGTATGTGAACCAAAAAAATAACGAAAGAACTTATTAAATACTTTACTAGTAGGCTGGCTGATAGGATTCCTCCAACAAATATTTCCTTTAATGACATTTTGACAACTTCTAATAATTTACTTTCTCCCTATGACTTAGTCCTCGATTTATCAGTTAAAGAGTTTGAAAGAGTCTTCAAATCTTTAAAAAGAAACAAAGCTATCGATGCGGATGGAATTAACGGAAATATAATTATACAGCGGTGGCCAAAAATTAAAGACCACTCATTTTTTAGTTGGTTTCTTAATCTTTAAATTAAAATTAAGAAGATTCTAATTGACATATTAAATTTTTTTTTTAATTATCTAACTAATTTAACATATCTTGTTAATTAAAACATACGGATTAAAGTGGTATAAATTTTTTAATCTAATTCTAATTAAATAGCATTTAACTTATTAAAAAACTGATGAGTACTTATAAATCTTCTTTAAATAAATTGGACAAAATTTAACGACCACTTTCAAATCTTTCATTTGCACTTATTAAAAATAATAATCCATTATTTTTTTTAACTGCCTTAATTACTTATTACGTTGGCTATAAAATAAAATGTCGAAACCTGAGTTTCGACATCAAATAAACATTTATTTTTTGAACTGCAATAAGGATATAAAAATATTGCAAAAATGCGTGCAAAGATCGAAGAAAAAGACAGATACGCGGCTCTTGTATTAAAAGAAGAAGGCTATAGCATCAGACAAATAGCAGAAAAGCTCGGAAGGTCTCACTCTTGCATTATTAACATAGTTCAACGATACAAAGAGATCCGGTCAATTAATGATCGTCATAGGACTGGACGCAATAAAATTTCAAATGACCGTGATGTTTGCTCGTTAGTGAGATTAATGAAAGAAAACAGACAAGCATCATCTACAGACTTGTCTATGAAATGGACACTGTCAAATGGTCTGAAAGCAAGCCCTGGAACTGTGCGAAGAGTCCTCCACAATTTAAATTATTTATGGCGTGCTGCTGCAAAAAAACCACGCTTAAATAAAAAACAAAAATTTGCCAGGAAAGAGTGGTGAAAACTACATAAAAATTGGTCAATAGATCAGTGGAGCCGTGTGGTTTTTAGTGATGAAACGAACGTTGAGGTAGACAACAGAAAAGGTCGCGTAATGTTGCGTAGACTTCCAAGCGAACGGTTCGATGAATCATGCATTTTGAAACGAACAAAACAAGGCAAGGGTTCAATAGGCATTTGGGCCTGTATGAGTGCCTGTGGAGTTGGCGTTTTTCATTTATTCGATGGTAGACTCAAGAAAGAAAGGTACATCGAAATTTTGGAAAACTCGCTTATTCCTAGCATTGATTTATGGCAGTTGCAAGATGGATTTATTTTCCAGCAAGATAATGCGCCGTGTCATAAAGCGCATGTTATTAGCGATTGGTTCAATTCTAATAAAATTCAAGTGCTTCCATGGCCTGCCAATAGTCCAGACTTGAATCCAATAGAGAATTTATGGTCGTGGCTTGATCACAAGCTTAGTAAAGAACAACTTTACAATTTGGAAGATTTGAAATCTTCTATCTCTCATCATTTGAAAAATGTGCCTGATGAAGTAATCAAAACTTTAATGAATTCAATGCCACAACGAGTACAAGAGTGCTTGAAAACAAATGGAGGAACAACACGTTTCTAAATTATTTTTTTATTGCTTTTGAAATATTTTTGAAACTGGTCTTAAAATTTTGTCCAATTTTTTTTCCCATTTATATTTTTTACTAGTCAGTTTTTTAATTTTTTAACATTATTTTGTAATAAATATAAAATTGTTTTATAATAAATATAAAATACAATAAAAATTCTTTCTAAAAATGTTTTTCTTTTTTTGATACCTTTTTCCAAAATAAAATTATACTAAGGTTAAAAATAAATTTTGAAAAATAAATGAGTGGTCTTTAATTTTTGGCCACCGCTGTAGATTGCTATAAAAGCTTGAAAGATATTTTATTTGAAGTTTTCAAAATATCTTACAGCAAGAGGTTTTCCCTGATCTATTAAAAATTGCCAAAGTTATCCCGATTTATAAAGACGGAGAAAAACCAAACGTCAATAATTATCGCCCTATTTCTACCCTTCCTACGTTTTCAAAAATATTAGAAAAATTAATCTTTGAAAAGACATACAACTACCTGATTTCAAATAATTTACTATATAAAAATCAATTTGAATTTGAAAAAAATATAGTTTAACTGATCAAGCTATTATTCAGTTTACACGCGAAGTCTCAAATTCTTTTGCTAAATCACAGTATACACTTGGTGTTTTTGTCGATTTATCAAAGGCTTTTGATAAAATTTGACAGTCAATCATGATATCTTACTTAAAAAACTTCTACGGAGTAACTGGTAAATTGATCAAATGGTTTAAAAAATACTTGTCAAATAGAAAGCAATTCGTCTACCAGGGAGAAGAGCTGCTTACTATTGGTCTTCAAATTAAAACATTAATGGAAATAAAATGTGGTGTTCCACAGTGTTCTATCCTTGGTCCACTTCTTTTTTAAGTATACATCAACGATCTAAATATGGCCTTGAACCTTATGAGCATCAAGTTTGCAGACAATACTAATTTATTTTTATCAAACAAAGATATTAATAAACTTTTTTTAAATATGAATAGAGAACTTATGCAAATTTCTACTTGGTTTAAATGCAATAAACTAACCTTAAATAGGACAAAACAAAGTGGATCCTTTTCCACTCCTCAACAAAAAAACGTTTTTTGCCGAATGATTTACCAAAACTTTATATTGATAAAGTAGAAATAAAAAAAGATTCCGTTTTTAAAATTCCTAGGCATTTATCTTGATAAAAATATGACATGGAAAACTCTTACTGATTATATATCAACAAAAGTTGAAAAAAGTATTGGAATTGAAAAGTTTAAAAGTTAAAACACTTTATTAAAAAGTGTTTTAACTTCAAACATTTCTATGCAAACTAAAGCCATTAAAATTAAAAAAAAAAAGGTTGTTCTAGTTCTCTTTTGTACATTAGTTATCTATTTCTTATCCAATATACTGCTTATCTAAGCTTATCTAATATATTAGATAAGTTTTATAAAGATATTTATATTAGTTTCAATGTACATCAGATAACTAGTGTATTAATACACTAGTTATCTGAACTAAAATCAAAACTAAAATATTTGTTTTAAAACAAAACTAAAATATTTGTTGTAAACCAAATCAACATTAAAAATCAAACTGATTTACTTGACATACTTGCTATACTATAGCAAGTTACGAAAAAGTAAGCAAAGCTATTGGCAATAGCTAAAATAAGTATATGCATATATAATATATAATTAAATATATAAAAAATAAATATATGCATTTTATAATGCATTATAATATGATAATATCCGGAGACGTAAAGACAGTATAGGCCAAGACATTTTGATTCAATAGACTAAGAAAAGACTAAGAATAAGACAGTTAAATGAGTCTCGAGACGTCTCGGGACCAAGATTTAAGTCTCGAGACCAACATCTCTGATAATATCATATTATGATGCATTATAAAATGCATACATTTATTATATTCTAGCTGTTGCAAATATGTCTAGTTGTTAATGTCTATATATTAAGTTTGAATCATATTAAATGCGATGCGTAATAAAAAACATAATTTATAGTCTTATTAAATACAGAAAAACAGAATAATGCAGAAAATATTGTTTACTCAAGTTAGAAATGATTGTAACCCTATGAATTACGACGGCATCTTTAAAAGCGCATTTGTAAAACCCAGCTGTGAAAAAAAAAACACCATGGAAATACCATGGGATTTCAATTTTCATGGAAATTCACCCATGGAAATTCCATGGAATTTCCGTTTTCCATGGGTTTTCCCTGCAATGCAATGAGTAAACCATGGCATACCCATTTTCACGACATGTCTGTCGTTGTATTCTTTTGTAGGTAAAACTATCATCTTTCTTAATTATGGTTTTTTCTGCGGCTCTAAAAATTTACTTTAACATTTCTTCGGTGTTCTTAATAAACTTCCGGTGTTGGTGCTGATGCAGTTTTGAGTTCATTCGTTATTTTAGTATACTTAAGGTGTTCAAAACTCTAAAATCGTTTTTTTATAACTAAACAATATTGATTTTTTCATACATTATTAAAAAACTGCATAAAACATTAAAAAAAAAAAAAGAAAAATCAAAATTTTACATTTTGATTTGATTTTTTGTGACCCAAGTTTTGTGTCACAAAAAAAGTCAAAAAAAAAACTAAAAAAGTCAAAAGGCAATGCAATAAATATTGAGAAAATATTAGATGCTATAAAACTCAAATTTTCAGAGTTTACTTGTAAAATATTAACGAACTCATGGAAGCAAAATTATAAAGTTAACCTAAAGCACCAAGGAGGTACATCAAATACAACTAACGGTTAAAGTAGTTTATTTAGTATTAAAGATGAAAATTAAAAATTATAGAGTAATATTTATAAGCATAAATATAAGAGTATGACAGAAAAAGAGTAATATTCAAACAAAAATTATATAAAAACGATTTGTGGCGTTGCTGAAAAATTGCCTCCTTTACTTGATAGTCTGGATCTGCCCTTGAACTATAGTAGGAAGGTTTAAAATTAAAGATTTCTTTTATCTCTTTCAAAGCATTCTTAATATTGTTTATTGTTTTTTTTATTGTTAAATATTGTTTATTTTTTTACTAAAAAATGTTTTGTAATAAGAATTTTTACTTAGTATTAATTTTAATTTTTGATTGTTGATTCTGTTTCAATAAACTTTAAATTTTTAAAAAACAAATCATTTTTGTACTAATATTGTTACATTCTGCATATTTTTTGTAGAGTCTGTTTTTCATGGAAATAGATCTAAGTATGCTTGGGATTCATGGTTTTGCTTTAAGTTTTCTGCTTTGTTTTTTTTTTGTATAAAGCATGTCGGTCTAAGATTTCTTCAAGTTTCTAATGTTTTAAAAAAAAATTGATGGATTGATTTACATCCAGAGGCGTCTCGACTGAGGGAGGGTGGGTGTTTAGGGAGTGTCTAGCCCCCCTACAAAATTTATTAGTCGGCAAGTTGGACACTGGAGTTAGCAATCTTGGATCTATAGTTGGCAGTCAAATGTTGCCCTATAAGATCTTTTTTTTTATTTTTTTTTAAATCAATTTTTTCAAAAGTTTATTTTTATTAAAATTTATTTTTATGAAAAATATTTTTTTAGATTTTAGTCGAAAAAAAAAATTTCTAGGCCTTAGTCGGCAAAAAACAGATATATCACAGAAAGATCTCTTCGGGACAGCTCTGTTTACATCATTATCTTTTTTAACAAAAAAAAATTATGGGAGATAAATTTCTAGTTTTCGAAGAAATGCAGATGAATTGTGCCATACTTTCAGATATTGATATAGTGAGATTGCCAGAAGTTTGGTCAGGTGATTGAAAGTTTATGTCTATCATTAAGCGTCTAAGATTTAGCTGTTATGCGTATAGGTAAAAACATAGAAAGGTGTAAAGAAAAGGAGGTTGGTGAGTCAAGATAATTAGAAATAGGATTTGATTTATTATATCTTTGAGGATTTATATTAAAATCTCCCATAAGATAAATACTTTTTTCAGTATTTGTATAATAAAGGAGTTAAATAATTAGTAGTGGATTCGTCTTGATTCATAGAGGGATGTCGGTGTATGCAGCTAATTATTAAATAATTAGCTGCAGTGGCGGATCCAGCATTTTTTGATCTTTGAGATAGCTAACTTCCAGAAATGGAGCTAACTCCAAACATTTATATGTTTATACTTATGTCAAATAATGAGAGTTTGCAAAAAATTGCGATGATTGGAGGCTGGGAACAAAAAAGCCCCGAAATTTTTGCTACACCTGTTCCAAACGTGAGAGCAACAAGTTGATGAAATATTTTTTGTACTATTCTCTTTTTGCCCCATTTTGAAATAATGTGGTTTTAAAAAGCTCATTAGCTCACGTCGTATTAGCTTTTACGTCGCTAATTTTTTTATAAAATTAGCGACGTAAAAGCTAATACGAAGTTGGGGCAGCTAACTTTTTTAGTTTCTTATAGAATGATACAAACTCTCTTTAAAAAAAGAAACAGCTTCGCAAAGGAAGTCTAAGGTAAAAAGTCCTAGCACTATAAAAATCAGTTTAAACTCGTTACAACTGCATTTTTAAAATGCATTTCTTACAACGTGTATAAATACATATTTCAAATATTTTCATAATTTAAGATAAAGTTATCTATTATCTTTGTATATATAGAAAATTAAATTGAAAGGTTTTGTATTTAGGGAGAAAATCAAGATTTAAAAATGATAAAATTTTATTGATAAAAAAAAGCTGTTTTCAGTCACTTTCAAACATAAATTAACGTTTGAATCTTTTATTTCAGAACTTATTTTTTTATACCGTTAAAATCGTAAGAAACTGTAGAAAATAGTTAGCTAATAACATTATTTAAATTGCGCCACTCAAAAAACTGTATTTTGACCAAATTTTAAGTGTTTTTAAATCACTGTGCGTTGGCACAGTGATTTAGAAACATTTATCAAGTTCTTTGTTAACTGTTGAAAATGAAATAATAATATCTTCATTAGAATAAAACAAGTTAGTATCGTCGGCAAATAAAACTGTGTTTAAAATATTAAAGAAATAATTCAAGTCATTAACTTAAATTAGAATCTTATTGTAAAAACTTAAATTAGAATCATACGGTGTTCCCCAGCGATTAATTCTTGTCTGTTTTACCATCATTGTATGAAATATATTGCTTCCTGTTAGATAAATAACTTTTAAACCAAGCCATGATTAAATTTTTGATGCCATAGATTTCGAGTTTGGACAAAAGAATTATATAATCAACTGTATCAAAGACTTTACTTAGATCTAAGAAGACGTCTAAAGTATTTTTGTTTTCATTTAACCCTTTTTTAAAGATTACATGATCAGATAGAATGACCGGAATTAAAACCATATTGCCAATTTGGCTAAAGTTGCTAAAGTAGTACCAATTTTCAAATCAGGTGATCCTTTTGATGTTACTAATTATAGGTCAATCTTTGATCTCATATATTTTTCAAAAATTTTAGAACGAAATATGTATAATAGACACTGATATTTCTTAATTAAAAATTTTGTGCAATAACCAAATACAAATTGGAACCACTTTAGTAATTTGAACTTTTCCGGAAAAATTCTTTCTTTTAAAGATAAGTTAAAGATATACAAAAGCGGGATTACTAAAATATTTATCAAATTTATGATGATGTTCCAAGCAGCACAACTTAGTAGGCCTTACTTAGGCCCAACATATTTAAGATTCTTAGACCAACAAAGCGTTTTGATAGGCCGTAAGTTGATTTGATGTTGGCATATGATCGGCTGGTCATCGTGCCTACGTTAGCGTTGTATATACTCAGCATTGACGGCAATACGTTGAACCGCTTTTGGTTTAAAATTGTAGGTACAACGTTGTTCAAACCAAGTGCTGCAGTTAGCATGGCGTTGGTATAACTCATTGTATAACAAATTGAACTTACATCGGCGCACCGTTAATTTACGGTTGTAGGTGTTAGGTTGACGTAACGAAATGTTATGGTTGTCGGTATTTTAGCATATAATCGGCTGTCGATTGCGTCTACATTGCCATCGTATATACTCAACTTTGTTGGCAATGTGTTTGCATACTCTTGGTATTTACTTTTAGGTGCAACGTTGGCCAAACTCAACGCCATAGTTGACGAAGCGTTGGTACAACGCATTTTAAACCAGGTCAACGTTGGTATCATAAAAGTTTTATTGGTGGGCGCTACGCTGGCACCTTATTGGCATTTAAATGTAAGAACTACATTGGCCCAACGAAACGACATTGTTGGCGTTGCGTTGGCTTATGGGTGGCTGTATATTGTTGGATGAGTTGGAAGATGAATGGAGCTAAGTTGACCTAAATACGAGTTACGGTTGGCATTTGACCTCTGACGCCCAACTTTGATATAGTTATAGAGTAATTAATATTTTGAGATAATAAAGATTAGATAAATTTAAGGGTTTGTAAATAAAATATTATTATTTTAAATGCTATTATTTAAACTATAAATACTTAAGTGAATGGTATAAATACTTAAGTGAATGGTATAAATACTTAAGTGAATGGTATAAATACTTAAGTGAATGGTATAAAATCATTTAATGCATACATTTAATGTTATTCTATCATTTACTCGTTTGCAAATACAAGTTATAATGAAAATATTTTACTAATATAAAAATTAAATATATAAATTTACATTAAATCACTCAAAATGAAATTATAAATAAAAATCTTTAGATAATAAGTCGTTATGCTGTGCTAAATATTTTTTTCAACTCTTCTTCTCCACCCTCCATCACAATTTTTTTTCAAAGCAAAGCCATAATTCAATGGCACAAGCAACCTTGGCATTCGTACCACGGCATGCAGAAGGATTACGCCGAACAGCATCAAAGTAAAATCAAACATGCATTTTGAGTGTTTCATTTTAAACAAAACACTAAAATTTAATTTTAATAACTTTTAAAATTTATTAAAATTATCAATAACGGTACACATTAATAGTAAGGTTTAATATAGTAATTGATTAAACGGTGATTATATTTCAATTGCAAATTTAAAAAAGATAACGCAAAAATGCATTATTTATAACTTGAAACAGCTTGCTATTGCCAAAAGCATATTAAGCTACTTTTCCTTGCACGCCACTATATATATATATATATATATATATATATATATATATATATATATATATATATATATATATATATATATATATATATATATATATATGTATATATATATATATATGTATATATATATATATATATATATATATACATAAATATACATAAATATACATAAATATATATATATATATATATATATATATATATATACATAGATATATAAATATATATATATATATATATATACATATATACGTATATATACAAAAATATATATATATATATATATATATATATATATATATATATATATATATATGTATATATATATATATATATATATATATATATATATACATATATATATATAAATATATATATATATATATTTATATATATATATTCTTGGATGTAGACATCATGTATGAGAGTATGTAAATTATTATTTTATAAGCATCAATTAATACGAGTTTCTCTCGATACTAAATTTATTTTTATTTATTTTTATTAAAGAAATTTTCGCTGGATTGTTGTGACCAGCGTCTTCAGCTTTAAAGATTTTTTTGTTTTTTTGTATCTTATTTTTAAAACGGCAGTTTTATTTTATGTCAATGGGATGGTTTCATCTTTTTCTGACGTAAGTGCGTCATAAATGGTGTCCAAAATTTTGTTGACACATATTGACCCTCATCTAAATTGATACCCTTTTGTTGAGGGGCACATTGGCGGTACTGTATTTCGAGTGCCTCACGAACTTTCCGATCAAACTTTTTAGCATCAACTTTTAGAGTTCTGCAACTGTCCCAGTTAATTTGTTGTGAACAATGTCTCATGTGTGTAGCTAATGCAGATCGTTCTGTTTTATTTCCTATTGTACTGTTTTTGTGTTGCTGCATGCGTGTTTTTATTTGCATTTTTGTTTCACCTATATACTTTTTGTTACAATGACATTTAATAAGGTAGACTAGTACTGGGTGGCTGTTCATTTGTAGTTTGGATTTATTTCTTGATGTTAATATTGCTTCTAGGTTCAGATTTGATTTAAAGACCGTTTTATATCCTGCCTTCCTAAACACCTTACGTAACTTGGGAGACAATATTGGTACCCAAGGTAATGAAATTGTTGGATACGTGCTGGTGATGTTTTTCATTGTTTTTAGTAGTCTCTAGTGATTTTTTGTTCTTTCGTTTTATTTCTTTTATGATTTTTATGAGATTAGATTGTTTGTAGCCATTTTCGACAAATACTTGAATAAGGAATTTCAGTTCATTTTCTATATGTTTTTGACTGCATACATTAAATGCTCTATGGACGAAACCCTTGAATATTCCATTTAAAATGTGTGGGTCATGTATATATATATATATATATATATATATATATATATATATATATATATATATATATATATATATATATATATATATATATATATATATATATATATATATATATATATATATATATATATATATATATATATATATATATATATATATATATATATATATATATACATTTATATATATATATACGTGGTTCATATATATATATATATATATATATATATATATATATATATATATATATATATATATATATATATATATATATATATATATATATATATGAACCTAAACTTAAATTGTACATTCTTTTGCTTAATACAAAAGATAAAGAACTTTTTACTCTTCACTGGTTTTTATTAGGCGTAGGTTGTATAAGCTAAACATATATATATATATATATATATATATATATATATATATATATATATATATATATATATATATATATGAACCTAAACTTAAATTGTACATTCTTTTGCTTAATACAAAAGATGAAGAACTTTTTACTCTTCACTGGTTTTTATTAGGCGTAGGTTGTATAAGCTAAACAAGATGCTCCGATACTTTATGTGGGAGTGTACCAACAGTTAAGAATATAATTTGCATTAGTTATCTTTTTGGTTTTTAGAAATATTGCCTTTAAATTTAAAATTTAAAAGTTTAGTTAACGTCTTGCTTATATTCTGTCTTAATAACTCTGCTGTTTCCTCATAAATTTTTTTCTTTAATTTAAGAGCACCATCTCCTGTTGACGTTACAATATCAATAAATGGAATTTTAGTTTGCTTTGGAATAAATTTCAGAACTAGATTTAATAATCTTTCTTGTTCATCTGTGATTGATTTAGTTGATAGGTTTAATATTGCAGTTTTAACAAGTTTGTTTGACGGATTTAAACTATAAACAGTAATATGATTTTAATATCTACCTTTTTTAGTGTTAATAAGAAAATCAAACTTACGTAACTAATGCGTTTTAAATTTTTAAAATTCATTTTCTCTTGATTTTTGATTACACTCTCAAAAATAATCATATACTCAGTTTTCTAAGTCATTTTAATTGTTTTTGAAAGTTCAGATATACTTTTCTTTTTTTGTAAAACCATCTTTTTGCATCGTTTTTTGCGACAATAAGCAATTTTTTTGTGAAATATTTAACAAGTTAGTAGTCAGCTGGTAGTAGTTTTTATAGGACTTTTTATTAAAACTTATTGAAAGACTTAGGTATAACATTATTCTTTATTGGACTATGTATGTTGAAAGACTTAGGTATAACATTATTCTTTATTGGACTATGTATGTTGAAAGACTTAGGTATAACATTATTCTTTATGCAACTTTCTAAAAATATCCATTGGTTTTTACTTGAATCGTTTTTCAACTTCTCATTTTGTAACGAAACATTCTTCTTATATAGCTTCCTAACGTAGGAAGAAATAATATTTAATAACATTTTAATAGTATGATGAAATTTATATACCAAATTGAAAATATATCATTTATGGTGTCATACTATTTATTTAACTTTTAAATTTTATTAGTTTTTAGTGTGTAATATGTCGGTTCTTACAGTTGGAGCCATTTCAAACTAAAATACGCTTCAAAAATTTGCACGTTTTTCTAACTCTGATAAAGCAGAATTGTTTTTGACACTTTTAATGCGAATATCAAAATAATCAAGGTCAACTTAATTTCTTAGGTATCTGCATTTCAACTAATCATATAACTCACAAATATAACTTTTCAATATAACGCAAGAATGCAATAACGAATGTACTTGTAAAACTGCAATTGTGTAAATCACCATATATTGCAATAGGGATATTTAAAGGTTTTCTTGCAATAGCTTATAAATAATGGACTAGTTATTATATAGAAAAAGAAATTGAGTTCCTAATTAATATTTTTACGGAAAAAGGGTATTCTTGACAATAACTTTTAGACATTGTAAAATATTACAAACCATCGCAATCAAAACACTGCCAATAAGTTAACACAAATAATACCATAATACTTTTGTGGGTTCCTAAATTAAGCTTTATTCATAGACATGAGTTTCGAAAAGTTAACATAATATGCCAAAATCAAATCAAAGCTACCACCAAACAGTTACCCGGGTGTAGACCAACTTGAATGTAAATGTGGCGTTTTTTATGTGGGTGAAACCAGAAAAAGATAAAACACGAATACCTGAACATCAAAAAAACGTGACTAAAGCGAACTGGAAAGCGTCTGGAATTGTTGAACATGCATAACATTGCAAAGGTACAATTAATTGGAATAATCCTGAAAACGCTTTCAGTTATCCCAAATAATTATACTAGAAAACTCAGGGCAATTGATATAGACAGATTGCAATGCTGCTTCCCAAAAAACAAAATTAATATTAGATTTTTAGAATATTAAATTAAATTTTAAAAATAATATAAATTATATTATTTTTAAAATTTATAAGACTAGCATATTGCAAGTCTTATAAATTTTAAAAATCTTCTTACTCAAAGCCTCTCTTATTTCGCATAAATATTTTTAATAAATATCAGTTAAATTTTTTTGATGTTCGTTGTTTTATGCTTAAATTTAAAACTAAAAAAGATTTATATCTAAATTAGCTTTGCTTAACTTTCTATGCAACTTTTCAAGTTTTCTAAAATCCTTTTTAGAAACTTGTTTATAATATAGTAGTGCTGTTACGACTATTAAATAACTCGACTATTAAATAATTGTCGACTAAATCGACTAATATATTTTCTAAAGTCGACTAAAATTGACTAATATATTTTCTAAAGTCGACTAAAATCGACTAATATATTTTCTAAAGTAGACTAAAATCGACTATATTTTCTAAAGACTAAAATTGACCAATACATTTTAAAAATCGAATAAGTTGACTAAAAGTCAATTTAGTCAAAATATGGTAATAATTTATTTTTTTGAAAGAAATTGTCATAAAAATAATAAAGTAATTTATTTTCGCTTTACATTTTTATTATTATATCATTTAATATTAATGGAGAAAAACAATATGAAGGAATGACCGCTCCGACAAAGTGGCAATTTATTCCCAGAATTCAATAAATTAGGGACTGCCTTAAATACTTGCTATATATCAAAGTCTTTACAATCATATTTACAATGTGATTGTATAGAAAACATTTTGATTTTAGAGCTTCACAACTTAATTTTGCCCTAGGCCCCAAGCCAGCATGAAGCGGCCCTGTATGAAAGTATTTATGAAAATCAAAAGCATCGAGTAAACGGAAGAACAAAAAAGTAAATGAAATACGTAAAATAGCCATTCACTACGTACACTGCCAACAGCAAATTATAAAATATTTTTAGCAAGTTTTGTTAAGATAATATTTTGCATTTGCTGACCAACTTGTACGGGTTTGCTGTCCAATTTAAGCGAACGGTTTCATGTAAAAACTAATATCTTTTGCAATTAGAATTATTTTTTCTCACATCTCTATACATGTGCACTTTTTCGTAGAGATTATTTTGATTGTTTTCATTTACATTTCTTAGTTTTTTTGCCAGAATATTTACAACATATTGTGGGTATTCTGGTAAAAAACGTTTACTCAAAAATCCTTGATGAGAGAAATCAATCATTTAAGTTTTCTTCCTATATGAAACTTTTATAATCTTATTAAATGGCATTCGGTGTTGATATTTAAATACATTATAATGTTAAGTGTTTACGTAAGAAAATATTTGTAGCTTTTATTTTTTTTTAATTTAAAAGCTTTTAGCCTAAATAAAACACCCGTTTTATGAGTTAACGTTAAATGTAATTTTATAACCAGAGAAAAGCTTTTCTCTGGTTATAAAAATACATTTAAACATCTTTAAAAATGTTTCATTTAACTTGTATTTTTCCAGTTTGTAGAGCGGTGTACATTACGTTGTAGTTTAAAATAATGCATTATTAAGTCAAAACTGCCTTTGACTATACATCTTTTGCCAGTATACCCACAATGTACACTTCAATGAACCAAGTTGGAGCCCTCAAAAAATGAGAGAGTCGCCAAATATTCAGCAGTCTAATATTTGGGGCTTCGGCCGAGTGTATTCGGCAGAGTATATTTGGTGCTTCTGGCCGAATATTTGGTATTCGGCAAAACCAATTTCCGTGACATCTCTACTTATAATAGTAAATGTTTTTGTTTATTTAAACAAACAAATAAAAATAAAAAATTTGAAAGTTAAATCGAATGACAAGATAAAAGGACTTTAAGATTTTCTCTCTGTCACCTATATATCTTTAGAGTATATATAATATAGAGAATATTTTTAGAGTTTTGTATAAAAGATTCATTCAGTTTTGAGATGTGAACCTAGCTAACATTCATGAAAAATACTTAATATCTTCCGACGTCACAAGTAGGTATGGCACTTTTACTTGTTTTGATGTAAAAACGCGAACTACTTTTAAGCCTAAATTACTTTTAAGCCTAAATAACTCATATAAAAATATATAATTTATTTACATTTAAAAGCAATTTTTTTTTTTTTACATAAATTATATAACATGTAAAATTTAATTACTTAAAGTTAAGTTTTTTAAATGAGTAACTGTTAAGTTTCGTCGGGAGGAAATAGTTAAGTGGCCCTGATAAAAATTTACCGTATCGGAGCCGGGCATATTTGTAGCTATGCAGCTGCTTTTCGCTTTTCTTCTTCAGCGTGGTTGCTGTCAGGGCCGTCTCAAAATGGTCTCTCATTGGAGGGAGGGGGGTGTATGTATTTTTTGCCAATTCCAGACAAC
This sequence comes from Hydra vulgaris, assembly GCF_038396675.1. Taxonomy (NCBI): domain Eukaryota; kingdom Metazoa; phylum Cnidaria; class Hydrozoa; order Anthoathecata; family Hydridae; genus Hydra; species Hydra vulgaris. Next base: position 18,395,429 of record NC_088926.1, on the reverse strand, counting down.
AATTATTCCTTTATTATTCTATTATCCTACAATTATTCTAGTTAGTCATTTCCAGAAATAACTAACATTTTGGTTAGATTTTTGGTTTTTAACAGCAACCTCGCTGAATAAATGAAGCCAAAATACAAAACTTAGAATAAAATTGCAAAATGTAGAGCCAATTCTAAAGCAAGAACAATTAACCAGACAGTCTTTTAAAAAAAGCTTTTAAATAACTGATTTTATTTAACATAAAGAATAATAAAATAAAAAAAATAAAGTTTATAACTTTTCATAACCACAACAACCGCTTATTTTAATTTATTTAATTTAGCGAATTTAGTAGGGTGGTTTAAAAAAGCACAGTTTTAAATTTAAAATTGTATGGTCGATTGTTAAGAAAAGTGTCTGATGTTATTTCATCATTTAGATGAAATAATATCAAGCTTTTTTTTTTCTGTAAATTTTTGTTACTTTTTTTACTTTATATTTTCAAAAATTTAAGTTAAAAAGTTAACAAAAGTATAAATCACAATATTTAAACAACCAGATTATAATCACATTTTTAAAATCAAGTCCGTAGCAAGCTTTTTGTATTTGATTGAGAATTTAACTTTATGTAACGACATGGAGCAAACTCCAAACATTTATATATTCATGTTTATGTAAAGCTTTTCAAAATTATTGTGATAATTGTAGTCTGTTAACAATAAACCCCAAAAATGTAAAGTTCCTATTCATGCCATTAGTGTGAGAGCGATGAGTTTATAACATTTAAATATACATTTTTTTAACATTATAAATTAAATTTGAGTTCATTAACAAGTCTCTAATGTCATGCAATAATCCCTTAGTGTTCAAAAACTATGACCACATAAACTTTGAGAAACCTCCCCAATTATTTCGGGAATTTAAAATAATATCTTTAATTAAGTTATAAGTTCGTCGGATAATCAAATTCTGTTCCTCATTCAAAAGTTCGGAGCGAAAGTTAATTTAACTCTTTTTTCGTGAATAAATAATCGAATGACGCGGACTTGAAATTTGCCAAAGATTAACGAAGAAAATTAAGTTTTTATAAGTGACATTAGTCTACAAGATCATTTGTATTTTTTAAACAATATTATAATATTGTTCAAATTATTCTTATTTTTATTATCCTTAATTTGATAATTATCAAATTAATTTTTTTTTCAAATTTAATTTCGTCATTGATTTTTGTTTTTTTTATTTCATAAAAACATTCTTTAATGCAGTGGTTGATTTTTAATTTTTATAATTTTTTATTCTTCTAAACTTGCCTTTATAAATTAATACTTTTCTTTTGTAAAATATACAAATGGTGGGGGCAAGAAGAAGACAAAAATAGTCTTATCGCCAAACCCCTAAATATCTGTACATAATAAATTAAAAATTGATGATAATGTGTTTTTCTGAAGTTTGAGATTAGTAAGTTTATTTTAGTTGACAATTATGGTTTTGTATTTTTTGGGAATATACCTAAAAAATTATTATATATCTAGCTGAAATACCAAATTCTCATGTTTTAGTATGTTATTTTAGAAAAAGAGAAATCTTTTTCTAAAATAACATACTAAAACACGAGAAATATTTCATAAATAACAGAAATTTTGAATAATTTTATTTAATTTAACATATAAATAAAATGGTTTAAAAAAATATTATCCATGAAAATATAAACTAAACAAAATACAAGATTTAATTTTAAATTGATTTAATTTTAAATTGATTTAAATACAAGTATTGCGTGGTATTATACCACGTCAAAAGCAATGTAAAAAGGTTTTACAATTTGAAAATGCGGCCATTCTTTTTATCACCAAACCGATTATAATTACTTAATCAACGGCATTTTTAACTAATAGTATTATTAATAGTTACGTAGAAATGAGGTTTTTTAATGTGTTGTTAAAAACCATATTAAACTCATTTAAAGACTTAATGGTAACCAATAATATAATGATGTCTACTTGCGTAAATTCTGAAATGTAGTATTAATATAATTATGAAAAACCAATGATTTTGGTTAATAAATATACCTTTGGTAAATAAAACATACTTTAAGTGCCAAACTTAAGTATGTTCTTGTTTATATCACATAAAAATGTTTAGGAAAATGTTAAAACAACCACCTTATTCGGTTTGAGTGTAAACTTAATATAATCATAACCTTTGAATTTTGAATTTTAAAACCTGTCGACTTAAATTTAGTATAAGAAAATAAAAAATAAAAGTTGCTAAATTGTTCCCCTCACATTTGAGGTAGGGATGGTAAATGTTTTAGGGTATTCTTTTTTCCAGGCTCCAATCACTACAAGTTTTATTTCTTAACCTACGTATAAATCATTGCTTAGCTACAGCTCGGGTTATACGTATATTACAAAGTGGCGTAGCAAAATATTTTTGGGCAGTAGGCATTACTGAGCCAGGTGCCCAATTTCTGTTTTTCTGAAACAATAACTTTTACTAAAAAAGAACAACAAAAAAAACTCTTTAAATACATTTTAAGGCCTATAAACTTCGCGGCCATAGGCCTAATTGCTTAAGGGTCAGTAAATACTGCTTACACTGACCTTGCTGTAGTTAGGCAACTAATACTACACGCAGATAAACATATTTACATAAATAGTTCTAAATTTTTCACGCTTATAAAATACCGTAGTTCTTCAAACTACGGTATTTACAGTACCCAGTGCCGGATTAAGACTTGCAGGGTCTGGGGATACTTTTGAGCTGGTGACCTTTTTTCTTATTAAAGTGGCAAAAAAACCTTACAAAAATAAAACAACCTCTTAAAAATTTTGGAGCTCCTAAATTTTGCGGGACATGGGGTTGTAGCCCCCATAATCCAGGACTGGTTTAAACTTTACCTCCTTAGTTTTTAAATAATAAAAACTTTTACGCAAAAAACCTGTAAAAAGAACAATTATGCCAATTATGCCTTTCAAATAGTCTACCCTTTTCTTAGTCTCCCATGGGTATATGCGCCTATTCACTGCTATGTTTCAGCTTTGTCTGAATTCTAGACCTTTCGAATGGTTGGCCAGAGAGTGTATATTTTTGAGTCGGTTTGATTCTGAGAGTGGTCATTATAGCTAAAACTATCATGGACCGGAACTAGAGAGGGTTTTAATCATGGGCAGAAATCCATTATTGATATTTTCAAACTTTATAGGGAAGAAATACCTGAAACCGCGCAAACCAAATGTTGCGGCAAACTAAATGTTAGTGACTTAAAGTTTTACTTTTTTGTCTTACTTTTGTACAAGATCCTATCAAATTTGTTGTAAAATATAAGTAAATTTACTTACTTTACATAAATTACTTTTAATTTACTTTACAAATTATATTTTTATATAATTTTTTTTTAATAAAGATTTGTTTTTACTTGAAAAATAAAAAATTCCAACTAAAAATATATTATTTTATTCGTAAATTTAATTTACATTTGGTAGCGTATTACTTTTATGTAATTTACTTTCGCACGCAAGTTATTTTAATATATATTTTTTTTAATTAGTCACTTTTAAAGGTAAATGTAAATTACAGTTTGAGGAACTTTGATATTATGTAATGTAATAACTTCTCGGTTGATGTATTTGTTCTTTTTTGGACGCATTTTTATTTGTCTGAAATTAACAAGTGGAATATTTGTAAAATTTTTAATTAAATTTATATTGATACTTAACACTTTTTGATGCCCTCTCGGTTTCCGATATTTTTTTCGGAGTTCCAGATCTAACCAACGGGGAGGTGGGGCATCGTAAATCTAAAATACTTATTGAATCAAATGTAACAAATATAACTATTGTTAGTCGGCAAAAGATTATTTGTAAAATTTCAGGGCTGTACGATCAAAAGAATTGCTTCAAAAAGCGCTGTGAAGTTTTGGCCTCTACAAAAAAAAATGCGGACTCGTCAGTGAGTGAATAGAAAGCTATAAAAAAATAAACGATAATTATTAGCTGAAGTAAACATTGCAAACTTAAACTTTAGATCGTTTAGTGTTTCAGATTTACTGAATAGTTATGATAAAAGCATCGATAAAATATATTTATCACCCCTCACGACGTTGAACCTCAATCCCCACTGCTTATTAGGTATACGTTTTTGTTATGTGCGCAATATTTTAGATGCGTGGAGTTCATTTTATCTTTAAAAATATCTAAATAACTTAAACGATTGCGTTAACGCAATTAATATAACAATAAGTGATGTAACCTAAATTTAGTTTTTTAAACAACACTGCCGGTTGCCGGCTGGGAAGTTGTTTAAAAATCTTTGGTTACATCACTTTATCAAGTTTAAAACAATAGATTTGCTTTAAAGTAGTCTCATAGCACCAACAGCGAACGTGCGTATGGATGGGGGTATAAAGGGGTAGACGATGTACAATACAAAAATTGATTTCATATTGCTAGGTTTTTTAATATTTAATCTTTTATACAAAAATCAAAAACAAAAAAATCTCAGCAATAACTCTATCAATAATTGACTTATGTATTTACTATGGTTTATATATTTAATATGTTTCATATGTACATATTTAACATGTTTCAAATGAATATGATTTAGTTTAAGGCATAATGCTTATCAATTAAAAATTGATTGCTAAAAAGAAATTTAAACCTAATTGCTATTAGTTTTCTAATAACACCAGTTGTTGTGGTTTTGTTTTTTTAATAAAAATTTCAATATTTACTTTTTTTTCTTTTGAAAATTTAAATAACAACAGATTATTTGTTTACGGATCAAATAATTGTTTGTTCTACGAGTTTCAAAAAGCTAGTCTACAAGCAAAAAAAGTAATTTTCTTTTTTTGTTTACATTTTCACAGTAATTAAAATTATGCTTTGCTTTATTTATACACCTTTCTATATGGTAGCATTTTTTGTGTGGCTTTCTTGAATCATAATATTAGTTATTCCGCCCAAAATATAAAACAGTGCATGGTACGGTTACAACTACGGTTGAGTTACCATATAGTTTTTTTGGTAAAAATTTGTCACAATGTTTATTACATGAGCAAACAAAAAAAGATTTCAAAATGCTAAAATTAATTTGGTTTTATGATGGTTAAAAGAAAATTTTGCGTTTTCTGTGTAAAAAAAAGCACAAGGCATCTTACAGCTACTTAAGCTGAAAAAAAATTCAAATCTATCACATAAACAATTGTCACCTTTGTGATGCAAGAGTTAGTTAAAACATTTGTGAAACATGTTGATTAAGCATTCACACAAAAAATGAGGAAAAAAACTCCTCATTTTGATTTCTCTTAAATAAATTTTATCCAGAGACACGAAATCAAGGCTGCATCTGATTGATTTGTTACAGACGCTTAAAACTAACTACGATAAACCTATGGGAGACCAATAAAAATATTAAAAATACAAAAAATGTGTGCTGAATATCTAACTCTTTCTATAAGAGAATAAGAAAAATATATTAAAAAGTTTTAAAGAATATTCAATCGCAAAAAAATGGAGTGTTTAAAAACATTGTAGTTAACGAAAAATGTCAGTTAACCAGTTAATTGCCAGTTAATTAAAGTTCACTTAACCAAAAATGTCAGTTAACTAAAAAAGTTCACTTAACCAAAAATATCAGTTAACCAAAAAAGTTCAGTTGACCAAAAATGTCAACTGAATATAAGTCTAACTCAACTTACCTCTATCCAATTCCAGCATCATTAAGTTGGCAACTATTAAAAAATTAGCTCTCAAATTGTTGAGGTAAACTTTATATAGTTGCCTCTATTGATGTTGCCATTGGCAGCAGTGGAAAAAAAAAGAGTGGAAAAAAAAAGAGTGAAAAGGAAAAAAGAGCGGAAAAAAAGAGTGGTGTAATTATTATAGACTAAGATTGGAAACTAATCATTCTATTGTTTGTTGCATTAGTCTATTAAATTAAGCCGAAGTAGCCCCCTTGAACAAAAAATGTTTTATAATCACTTAGTTAAACTTAAAGACGAGAGAGGTGGTGGTTTTTCAAACTTTGTTTTGAAATTATTGATATGAGCAATCTCAATAATGCCTAATCATCGCCAAGCAAGTGACTTTACACACAAAATTACCAAAGAAAGTCCTAGGAAACAAATTTTAGTAACTAAAAAATATATCTGGTCAAAAACACAGCAAAGGACGGCGTTATACCACATTCAGGGAAAACAATATTGCAAAGCAAATTTGTTGGCAAATAGTAGTATTTATAAAAACCATAATGACGTTAATTTGTTATAATACTGAAAAAAGACTTGGCAGTTATACTTGTGGGAGTGAGTTTAATAGATATTTCTTTGATAAACACTTAGAATTTAGAATTTTTATCAATGGTTTTGAGTTTGAAAGACGATATACGTAGAATATTATTCATATTACATGCTTTTGTTTGTTGATTTCTTTTAAATTTTTTTGTGTTGTTACGCCAATTGTTCGCGTTGTTGAGGTTTAGCTAATATAGGCTTAAAGCCTCCTACCACTTTTTCCATAAATGATACTGTACGAGCCATTGAAGACGGAACCAATTTAGATTAGATATATTACTATGTTTTGAATTAAATAGCATGTTTAAAAGAAGCGCTGGTTACAAATTCATAATCAACAAATAAACAAACACCTATCTTTTTCAATTAAAAATTATCTAAATTGAAAAAACAAAGTTAGAAAAAAACAATTTTATGTTGTTTTTACAAAACAAAAGTATTTATTGGCTTATTAGTTATTTTTGGTACTCAAATTTAGTACGAATGCGTGGAGTTTTTTTTTTTTTTTTCATTTTTTAGGGCTGGTATCTCCTCAAAGATATATATTTAAAAAACTAATAATAAACAATTGCGTTAACATATTCTAACAATAAGTGATGTAACTTCATGTTTTAATTCTTTTAACAAGCTGTGAAAAAGTATATTATGTTACATCACTTACCCCATTTGATCATAAAACATCACTCAGCTCACTTTATCATGGAATAATGAAGGGTTTTAAAATAAGCCTCTTCTCATGGGCCACGGCGACAGGATGGACAAGTTTGAAAATGAAATTTAAAAAAGCCTAATGTAAATTTTTGTCTTTTTTTGCTTTAAGTCTTATTCACGTATTATACACGTTCTGTAAGTTAAATTTGCTGTCTTAAGAAACTACAAAATGTTACTGATGAATTATGGCTTTTTTAGAGTAAATTAATTCGCCATCCTTATTCTCAAAAAACTTTTAGCAGATCTCTCATGTAATATCGTGAAGTTTTTTAAGGAATCAATTTTAAAAGTTTTGAATTTTGAATACAACTTTCAAAAGTTATGAAAAGAAAAAGAAACAATTATCACTAAATAACATTCTCATATATTTTTTCGAGCTTTATTTTTAACTATAATATTCTTTTAAACTATTTATATATATATATATATATATATATATATATATATATATATATATATATATATATATATATATATATATATATATATATATATATATATATATATATATTTGTAATTTTTAATTTTAACCCGAGTTCTTACCTTTTCTATATATTACAAATACTTTTAACTTGAATATACTATAATAAAAATAAATAACAAACGCTATATTTTTGTCATTAAGTTAAAAAACAGATTCCAAGCCATTCAATTATAATCAGTTACCATAAAAAGTTTTGAATTAACTGTGGAAAAATACGCTTGCAAACATCCGATATGTATTGCGGTAGTTTGCTATATAATCCGATTTGTATTAATATGCAAATTAATTGTAAATATATCAGTAAAGCCGCGAGATTCAGTTTTAACTAATTATATGTTATATTAATTATAATTATATTAGTTTTTAACTAATTATAACCTTTTTAAAATCTAAATTGAAGTAATTAGAGGTTAAATAAGACAATAATGAATTTATCAAAACATGTACAAGACATAGAGGTAAGTTTATATTTTTATAATGGCAAGTTCTTACAAAATCAGTGAATTAAAGAAGCTGATATATTAGTTACGTGACATGAATTTTTTCGTTGAAAAATGGATAAGTTAGTCAATATAGGATTTTTATACATAGTTAAATAAGTGATTAAATGCAGTATTGCAGAGGTGATATTTCATCAAAATTAGGGTATTCTACCTAAAGTTATGCAATTTAAATACCAAATCTTTATCGCAGATAAATCTTCTGTCATAGAAATTTGGTACTTATATTGCATAACTTTTAGTACAATATTAACAATATAATATCATAGTTTAGATAAAATTACGCAAATTTCGAAAATTGATAAAATTGCGTGGATTTCGAAAAACTCACTTTTTGACTAGTTTCCCTCTTACCAGTTTTAAACCAGTTGGAAACCAATAGAAATTTTTTTTTTAAATCAAGATTTTTAAAAGTGTATTAAAAATAATAAGGGTGCATCAAGGACAACAGAGGTGTCTGCAACAACCTTTGATATACTAATGTAGATTTCATTAATGAAATGAGTTGTTTTTTTAAAATAAATTTTTGATATTTTCATCAATTTCTTAAAATGTTTATTCAACCAGGCTAGCAAAAAAAAAAAAAAACTTATAATTTTTGAATAAAGTTGGAGTTACTATATGACTGGAAAATAGTTATATTTAGTTAAAGGTTATTTATATTTTTTAAAACCAAATAAAATTTAATGTTGAAGATGTTCAACATCTAGTTTTTCATCAATTAAAAAGTGCCACGATTGCAGCCCTAGGTTACAGCCAACAAGGCTTTTGCCTAGGGCTGCACAATTTGTGGGCTCTGAAATAGGTTCAAAAAATGTTAGCTCGGGTTTTTAGCGAGTTATTTTAAAAAAATATTACATTCATGATTGTAATGATTGCTACATAGCAATTCTTTCTGGGCAATTATTAATTATTTCTGCATAAAGGAGTTCTAGAAAAAATCTTTATAAAAGCTGTTGCGCTAAACTAAAGAATTAAAGATACAAATGCAACCAACGAATAGTTTAATGCTGTATATACTATATAATGGTTTTTACATTCAAAATATTCAAAAATTAATTTAGTCTAGGGCAAGAGGGTAAATGGAGGCTGAGAGTGTAAATCCGATTTTGGGTTGCATCATAAAGATCAATGCTAGCTACTTTAAGAAAATGGTTTTAGAAAACTTGCATCTTGGATTTAGTTTTATTATTTGTGGAGGTAAAAACAATTGCATAAATGAAATTTTTGCTTTTGGAACTCTGTTCCAAATAGGATGCCTCAAACTTATCTACTACTTGTAAATATAACCGGCAGATTTTACATAAAATGTTTTTGCATTTGATTAGTCCTTATTTTTTTTATAGATAACGTAGAGTGATGACTGTCTGTTTTGAATTTGTAACAGTAAGTTATTTGACTTAATATGGAATGTTAAAAATTTTTTAATCAAAGACTGGAAGACCTTACTAATAACAGATAGATCATGATTGGATGGTAATTTGAGGAGTCAGGATGTTCACCAGAGTTTAAAAAAATTAGAATCACAGATGCCATTTTCCAGTAGGCAGGAAAACAAGATTCATTCCAGCACTTATTCAATAATTTATAGAGAGTTGAAGAGAGTTCTGAATAACACTTTTGTAAGACTATGTGAGGATTGTTGTCTGGACCACAAGCTATAGAAGAGTTTAATTGAGATATGACTTTGGCAACAGAAGCTAGACTCATTTGATGTCTAACAATGGCTCAACCTGTTTAACTGGAATAGAAGGAAGAATATAACCATAAAGTTCAATAGTCAAATTAGAAGAAAATTTCTTTGCAAATAGTTCTGCCTTATCCTTGGGAGAGATAACAAAATCAGTCTCATAAATGAGAGATGGATTGTTAGACCTACCTTTGTTAAAGACGCTGTTAAAGTTTTTCTAAAAGTCTCTAGAGCCTAGCTTCTAAGATAAAATGTGAGATTTTGTGAACTGGGAATAATGGAGCTTAGCATCAGACAGCACCTTTTTGCATTGATTTCTTGCAATAATAAATAAGCTTTGTTCTCAAGAGAGTTGTTCTTTTCAAAAAAGATTTAAAAAAAAAGATTACAATTAGATATAGCAGCTGCACAAGAAGGTGAAAACCATGGAGTAAAATGAGGCTTGACTTGGAACTAACAAGAAGAAGAAAATAAAAACTTTCATTCCTGCCTAGATACAAGAGGTTATGTAGAAGGGGCATTTATCAGCGGAGAGCAAAAAGACATCAGCCCAAGGGCCGTCACACAAAAAGTCACTGTAGTCCCAGTCAGCTTTAGGGTAGTTGTAAATAGTGCAACTGAACACAAGCTAGGGTCAGAGACAAGACACAAATCAAGGTGTGAATGTAAGTAATTTGGGTTGTCTGGAAAACAAGTCACAAAGTTAACTATCTGAGTAAGAGATTGAGTATATATTGAGTTACGGGCTTTAGTGCCAGCAGGGTCAGTGGTGTTAGAGCTAAATATAAATTTTCTTCCTCAAAATTCCAATGAAAGCTGATTTCCCTTTTAAATGTTCTTTTTATTACCAGTCGTGACAGTTGTCCATGAAATTTGTATTAAAAGTGTTTTTATTTTTTTTATTTTTTATATTATATAAAATTAATTTTGGTCACACTGCTCTTCTTTTTTTTTTATCAAGCTCTTTTTCAAACTTGTCTAATTCTTCATCAAAATTAGATTTTCTTAAAACTGAATGAAGTGTTGTAGATGATTCAGCTGTTTTTCTTATTTCTCGACTTACTGTTATATTTTGGCATCTCTTTTATAAGTTATTTTCTGCTATTGCTTTTAAGGCTTGTTTTGCTCATATATCTGATTCTCTTCTGATAATACTCTACATCTAGCATACACGTAAACTGTGGCTAGAAATATATTATGAATTTCTTTGTTTCTTTTACACGCACTACCCAACCTTTGCCAAAAGTTTAGTAGTGCATGTTTCTTTTAAAGCATCACAATTGGCTAGCTGCAAAGTGTGAAAAATGCAGCACATCACCTTAATCTTAGTATTTTTACACTCTTCTTGGAGAGAAGGGTGCAAAAATAAATAAAATTTTTACAGTCTTAAAGCCCTAGCGGTAGGGATGTTTTTTAATGCTTATTATTTTGAGTTTAATATTTTGACTTAAGTCCTGCTAATTAATCCATAGTCATAACTTAGAGCTCTTTATGTGGCTTGACAATGTGAACCAAAAGCATTATCAGGGACACCATCCATTTGCACTGTTAATACTCTGATATTTTACAATTGTTGATGAAATCAGCCTTTCTGAAAGCTCCCACAGAGTTTAAGAAACCTTACTACCAGCTGGTCTCAGAACCATTAAACTAAGTTTTAGAGCTGTATCCTCATTAGGAGATAAAAAGAGGAGTTGCAAAGCCACTACCAAAAAGGCACAAGCAAAAATCAATGAGTCAAGAAGATCCAGCATTCATCATCCTAGACAAAAAACAATGTAACACAGGTTTTCATTTATGCTTACCTAATAGATGAAGAATGTTTTCGAGGCTGGTTAGTAGAATTATTCTGCTTACCCTGCTAAATTTTTGTATACTTTTTTTAAAATATGCTTTTTTTTTTTTTTTAATTTATTTGTTACATATAGAAGTCAATAGTAAAAAATAAAGTTTTAAAAAACTTGCTCCCTGTTTTTTTTGTCACTTGTTTATGCATGCCAATGAAATAGGTAAATTTTTGATTGAATTTAAATACTGTAAGCTTTGCCACTAGCGCGCCAAAATGTGATAATGTACAGAAACATGCAATTACAGTAATATTGGAAAAGTTTCATGTACTACGGTAATTAATAAGTAACAAGTGGCAAAATGGCTTACTTTGTGTTGGCATTTATGCAATTGAAAATGTTTAATTTAGATTCACTAGATAGTAATGTGTATTTGATTGTTAATTAGTTAATAACATAAATGGATCAGTGTACCAACTGTGCAATGACTCTAAGGGAGGATGATGATATCTGGCTGATAGGAAAGCCCATATTGGAATTACCAGCTTGCAAAGTCACTAAAAAAGGAGTTGTTATTTGCTTGTTCTTTTATTTGATAGATGGACTAATAAAGCATGAGAAAAACTGCAGTTGTAATGGTGCTGTGGCAGTCAAAGTTGCTATTGAAGTTCATCAGCAATGGGCTAAAGCAGGCATTAAAATACAACATAAAGACAAGATAAAAGCAAAGATTCTTGATCTGTATAGTAATTATAGGACACTGCAGAAAAAGAAAGAGTTCAAATCAAACAAAGAAAAAAAAAGGATATTTATTGAAAAGTTAAAACTACTTTTTCATAGCACACCATGGTGCCTAGGCAAAAACAGAAACCAACAAACTTTGTACCAAAAAAATGAAGGACGAAGATCTTGAATTCCTAAGCGCTCTTCAAACTCAAAAAAAAGGTGTGTAGATCTTGTCTTCTGCAGAAGACAAGATCTACACAAGAAAAGTTGAGTGTAAAATAAAGAGAATTAAGGTCTTCTTGAGGAAGAAAACGGATCAAAAGCAAAGAAAGCAAAACCTGTTTTCAACAATTAGAAAGTACTGATAGCAGTTTTGGTGATTTACCATAAGATGAGTTTTAATGTTATGTAAAAAAGAAGAGCATGACAAGTGTGGCAAAGAAAAAAAACATGGTAACATTTCAGCTTCCAAAAAACCTTAAGTGCAAAAATATCTATAAAGGCTAATAGGTTAAATCTGTCAGCTGGTCAGAGAACAGCATTGATGGGTGCAGTTGTATCAGAGGGTGGCGCTGATTTGTAAATTGTGACGCTGTCAAGGTCAAGTACCAGAAGAGCAGAAAGGAAATTCGAACAAAAACAGCTTATATAAAAGCATCATTCACTGCTCCAAAGTATGCCACACTTTACTGCAAAAGAAAAATTGTACTTCGAAAAATGAGAGTCTTGCTGTTCTCACAGCAAGACTGCCAGCTCACAAAGAAGGAAAGTTCTGTCGAGTTGGAGACATTACTAGGCAAAAAAGTCTACTTTGCTTACTTTTATCTACTTTGCTTGTTGGCACCATGTATCGGAAAGACTTTTGTGTGCAGTTTGGTAGAAATTATTTGGTGCAACATCCTGCCCAGATACACCAGAACTTTAGGATTTTCAGCAGCATTGGAATCACTTGCTCATGGGTCAACATACAAAACATTTGACATTCGCAACCATAGACTGAAATGTCCATAATAAGAAATAGTTGTTGCTTTTTTTTGTGAACTGCTGTCTGTGTCTGAATTTGATGATGCATTAAAAGGTACAATGCTTTGTGACAACTATCAGGAATGGGCCGAGTTAAAGCTGATACTTCTGGGAGAAGAGCCATCTCATGGTGTACACTGGTTACAGCCTAGAGCAATTTAAAATATGAATAAATAAACAAAAAAGTAAAAAATTGCACCAACAAACTTTAATTTCAGCACACTTTTTTAAAAAGAAGTTTTTAGCGTTGGAAATTTTTAGTTTTAGCCATTGCTATGGTTTAGCAACTTTGTTAGAAAGTTTTTCATTGTATAAAAATAAATATTTTCATACACCAAGTTAACTTTCAGTAAAGTTAACAATTATCATGAGGGAAGCTTTTACAATTAATTTAATGAAAAAGTTAGGGGGACAAAGGTGCTACAATGTTAAAATAAAATTTCATTTTATTCAATTCTTATGTAAAACACATCATTCTTACAATATAAATTATTTTTTTGCTATGAAAACCTTATTTATAAGATTTTGATTATATATTTAAAATCAAGTTGTCAATTCATTATCATTTAATGTTTTTGTTATATTTAGAATCTTCTGCAGTTGAATCCCAAAATCAATCCATATGCTAACTATGTATCAACAGTAAAAACTAAAAAGAATCGAAAATATTGGAAGAGAAATGATGACCACAATTGCTCAGTAATGTTTTGCTTCTTATTTTGTAAAATATTAATTGTTCTACTTAGTTTTTTATAATTTTTTGATGCAATGACTTTTTTTAGAAATTGACGGTTGTATCCCTCAACTTTGAAACCCATTTTGGCCCTGATGTAATGTATTACTAATAAGCAAAAAATAATACTTAAATGAGTTAGCTATTCAGTAATTTAATTATGTCTGACATTGTTAAAAAAAATTATAAATACAAAATAAGTTAAATATTTCATTTTTTTAAATAAGTTCATTTCTGAAAAATCAAGGAAATTTTCCAGAAATTCTAGTAACATCTTTGACAGACTTTCTGGCCCTTAGCTATAATAAGGAAAGTCCAAAAGAGTTTTTGATGTTAACTTAATATTCCATATTTTAATCATATGGAACATTTCCTAAGATTGAAAAAAGGGAGGGGCAGTAATTTAGTTGTTTCAACCTATCATAGAAATATTTACTTTGTTATGAAAACAAAATGGTCTGATTGTGTGTCCAAGTTCAAAAAAATTATTTTTCTTTTTTTTCCTTTTTTTAATTTATTAAAATATTTTCTAGCTGAAAAAATTTTGAAAAAGTTTTTATTTTTTTAGAAAAGCGGATTGAACTTTAACACTTTGTATTTATATTTTTGCAACACATCGGCTCTTGTTATCCATCTGGTATATTACGTTATCCCAGACTCTGCATCTTCCATAAGCCTCAGAAACTTGAAAATTATTTTGAATAGTTCCATTTATAATACATGTATATGTATATTTACCATTGTCAACTAATATTAGCAGTTATTCTATAGAATTTCTATTTTTTAAAATAGAAATCATTATCTGTGTATATATGTTAATAATTTTCCCTGATTGAGGAGCAATATGAATAATATTATATATTTTTTTTACTAGAAAAAGCAATAATAGTATAATTTTTACCAGGATAATAATATATTTTTAACAATAATAATACATTTTTTACCAGGAAAAGCAATAATAGTATAATTATCTTCCTTTTTAAGTTTATTTTGAAAATTAATATCTAACCCCCAGGTTTTTAATCTATTATTGGTATCTCACCAAATATTGCTAGTTCTATAGTTTAACCATCTATCATTTTAATTACTTTTTTTTGACTAATTGACAAACATGCCTATTTAATATACCAGTGCATTTCATTATTTGGATAATATTTTAATGTACCAGTGTCACAAATTTAGATGTATATTTTCTGGCATTTTAGTAATTTCTTTAAATAATGATAACTTTTTGTAACTTTGTTTACAAAATGTTTTCATATTTGTAACTTTTTGGTTTACTCAATCCTTATTGATCAATCCAAGAATTTTAATAGTAGTACTTTGACATTTCATTGAGTGTTTTCTGTCTCTGTTTTTATTATCAAACATTTGCAAAGTATCAATATCAAAATAAAAATTTGCAATATCAAAACACTTTCTTAAAAGACTGCATAGAACTTATGTATGCAGCTAACATTTGTTTTTCATTCAAATATTTTAGAAGTCATGTTCAGCATTTACCAATTTAGGTAATTTCATAAGAACACTCTTTAAGGCAAAAGTTGGTATACCAGCTTTTCCCCAAACACTTAAAGCAAGTTTCCTAAACACATATAAGATTTGATGAAAGTTTCTCAAACAGTTATAAGACTTGAAGCAAGTTTTTTATTGATTAAACAAACTTGATAGCATTTTTTTTTTGGTACTACAAGGTTGTCATAAATATTCAATATATACAAGTTTTTTTGTTGTTGACACTTTATCTAAAATTGAAATAGGAGCATATCTAATCATTGGAACATGAAAAACAACACAATTATGAAAAGCTGTAAAAAATCAATATATTTTACCAGAATAAGTAAAAATTGTATTTAAGTTGAATTATAGTGCAATAACAAAAATATTGTTTTAAAAAATTAGTGCATAAAAAAAATGTTTGCACTACTTTAACATTAACAGTATAATTAATATTAAAGTATAATTATAGTTAACAGTATTATTATACAATTTTTTTTTCTTTAAATTTATTTTAGTCTTGTGCAGACCTTACAAAGAATTTTGAAGACATAAAGCATACAACACTAAGTGAAAGAGCGGCTTTAAAAGAAGCAGCAAGGTATTTTAAACTCTTATTTTCATCTTTATAAAATATAAGTCTTGTTAGTTTTATTTGCTTATGCATTACCATTATGTATTACCTATATTAAAAGAAGTAGTTTTCCTGTTATGCTAATAAAGAATACTGTTAAACTTGTCTAAAGGTTGTTGTTTAACTATTTGCTAACATTTTACCTTAAGTACCTGGTAATGTTTTCAATAGAGATCTGAATAATCTATTAAGCATTTAATATTTAATATGCATGTGGTAGACTTGGTAGAAATTTGTGGTCCACAATCAAAAGGTTCTATGTTCAAATCCGCCCTATCCAAAATACTGTGCTCAACTTGTTCCTTTGCACTGTGGTTTTTAACAAGGTTCATCTTTTAAAGTTTAGTGTTAAGAAAGAGTTTCTAATTTTAAAATAAATATAATCCTCCTCGACTATAGTGGTCCCCTCTGGAGCCTTGGGTAGGTGAATTCAATTAAAAAAAAAAGTTTTGCAAATGCGCTGTCAGTTATTACAAATGATAAGAATCAAAATGTTTAGTTGCACAAACAAAGATAAAAAATTTGTAAGAAGAAGGTGAATGGGGTAAATTGAGGAGATCCTTTTCTCTAAATAAAGTTACTTTAACACAGAAAAATCTTGAAACATAGGTGCAGGTTGGATGCTGAAGAAGATACATCCATGATTCAAAATCATGGATGTAACAAATGCATCTTATGCAATTGTTTATTTGAAATCTTCAGTTAGTTGTAGTAGTAATAATGAGCTATGTTAAAAAGGTTCCCGTGCTTTTTATGGAGCTAGACCTCCCAATCTAATGAAGCTAAGAAGAGCAATCATGGAAGCTTATAATGATCTTTGATTGATCAAAAGTTTCTGACAGAAATGCAGTTATTGTGCTATTAGGTTCAAAGTGAGACAAAATGTTAATAAGTCCTGTTTGTTGTGAGTGCACAAGGCGCTGTGTCTAGAGAGTATACAAATTAAAAGCTGAGTTCAAAGCAAATGTTACTTTGTTTGTTCACTGGAATGGTAAACAATTAAACATTCACATTAGGTTGTTAATTAAATTTTTATAGCCTTTTCAGTTTCATGAGACCACATCAGGGCCCATGCATTCTCTTGTTTAAGAGATTTTAAGCCCAGCAGGAACACATTTAAGTTTTATTTCTAAACAGACATAGATGAAACAGTGTTTCACTATCTTTGTGTTATGTCATAGATAATGTCTAATGTCATAAATAATGAAATTATCTGTGTTTTTAACAATGTCTAATGGCATAGATAACATCATTATCAATATGTCTTATGTCTAATGACATATGTATTGAAACAGTGTTTTATTTGTCGTCATGTATGTCAAACAGTGAGGATCAGTAATCTGATATCTTAGCTTTATTCCGAATTTTTCTTTGTGGTACAGATTTCAATTGCATTTCTCCCTTAATACTCAAAATACAGAATAACCTCTTTATCCATAATGTTTTCTTTTTATATAAGATTAATAAAGAATAAAGAGAAAAATTGAAGAAATTGTCTTCCATTTTTCTCTTTATTCTTTATTTTCTCTTAGATATAACTAATCCAAAATACTTTATTCATTTTTTCTTTATATATTTAACTTTAGCAGGAATTGTTTTTTTATTTTTTATCTTTTAATTTCATCATCTTACTTCTTTAATGAGTTTTTGTTTTTAATCCTTTTGAAAATATTATTTAATAATACAGTTGTTAATAGATTAAATAATTAAAAAAAAATTTATTAGTTACTTAAATTGTATTTAAGTAACTAATAAATTTTTTCCTAATGATTAATTAGACAATTAGGTATGAAAGAAGAACTTATTGTTTTTTTATCATGTTTTAATTTTTCTAGAAATATTGAATTATCAATACTGAATTACAATATTGAATTATTTCTTTAACAATTACAAACTTCTTTAATGCAAGTTTTACAATCATCTTTTTAGCTATAAACATTTTAGCCAATCTATTTATTATTTTTTATTTATTGGCATTTTATTAAATTTTTTCAATGCTTTTATTAACCTGTTGTCTCTGTCTGTTTGTTTATTTGTTTGTTTGTTTGTTTGTTTGTTTGTTTGTTTGTTTGTCTGTCTGTGAGCATCAAATCTTGCAATCAATTTTTGAGTCACTTCCTAATGATAGATTTTCTTCAAATTTTGCATACATACTCTTTCTTGATGACAATATAATAATCAATAATTAGTCAATTAATTTAGTTAATTTCAATTAAATTTATTTTTTACATGGAAAAAAGAATATAAATTTTATAATTAAGTATATTGATTGTTTTCATACTTATACGCACATTTAGCATATTTGGATAAGGCATTGACTTTGTAAACGGAATGTTTGATGTTCGAGTAATATCAGAAAAAATTGATTGCAAAGTTTGTGTTTTAGTAACATGAAAAAGCATTGGGTTTTAAAAACTTGTTTTTAATTTTGCTTGTTTTTAATTTTGCTTGTTTTTTCTAAATAAAATGTTTTTTCTGTATAAAAAATTTTCATATAAAAGATATTTTTCAGTAAAATATAAAATTCAGAACCAATCATCTATGTTAATTTCAAGAAAATTTGTTATTTATTAATTATTCGATATTCATTATTTAAATATAAATTATTTATTTTATTAAATTAGTATCATTTCTTTTTTTTTTCTGGAAAAAAGCATTGAATTGAAGTATGCGTATCAAAATATGAAGTCTGTGAGATAAAAATACATGTTTACTAAATAAAGTATTAGTATGCTGCAAACCTGTGCTTAACTTATGCTGGCACATACTATTAGCATAAGAAGGCTGATGAAAAAATTGTCCTCAGATGATACAGTTAGCACAAAAAAAAAAGCAAAAATAAAAAAAGTTGTTTTATTTTTAGGTGCTTAAAGTGTGCTGATGCACCTTGCCAAAAAAGTTGTCCTACTCAGTTAGACATCAAGTCCTTCATAACTAGCATTTCTAATAAGGTTTTTTTTTTAAATATATTTTAATTTTGTTTTGTAGTTGCATTTATACATGTGTTTAATGTTTGATTTTTATATAAAAAGCAATTTGCTTAATTTTTATTTGTTTATTAGTACAAATATAATAATTAAATTAGCAATCACAACACATTGTATGCAGGACATGTACTAGTATGTTTTCTGACGATTGATGCTTGAGCGCAGGACATGACTAGTACGTTTTCTGAAGGTTGTTACTTAAGCACTTTATTTTACTTGAGGTTTGTTTTTTCTGTTTTTCTGTATGTCATCTGTATTTTAGTGTTAAAAAAAATCAATTTAAGTTAAAAATTAACCTTTTATTTATCCTTTCAAAGCCGATTCAAAATGTACCCATAATCAATGTGTTAATGAAGGATTTATTTTTTTGTTAAAAATTTTTATGTTGCTTTACAGAAGTAAATTAGTTTCGTACTAATACATAGAACTGTGGAGGTGGTGTTAAAAAGATTATTAAATTGTTGCGTATAAAGAATATGAAAGGATTTTATTGTATTTTTTATTTTATTTTTTTATTGTATTGTCAATAAGTTATTGGATGTTATAGCATATTTTGATATTGCAGCAGATCTTGATGTTATATCAGATCTTGATGTTATAGCAGATCTTGTTGTTAAAGCAGATATTGAGTTGATCTGAGTTAAATGAGTTCCAATACTTTTTAATGTTTTTGGAATTGTTGAAGTTTTTTTTTGTTGCTATGTTGCAAGATGGAGCGCAGTATAAAATATGAGTTCAGTGCTCCTATTCTATTCCATATACTGAAGAAAATTTGGTTAAGTGTAACCTATCTGCTTATATTTAGTAAGTAGGGTGCAAACATTATAGTGTTACAGATTTTTATCTATTGCTTACCAGGTTTTTGTTGATTAAACAACCTAAAAAATTGTAACTAATTTATTTTTTTTCTCAAGGTTTTTAAAGTATTTGAGTAGCTATTGTAATATGTTCTGAGTATTAGCCAACTCTTGAAAAAGTTTTCCATTATTTGTTTTATCATATGGCTCATGCTTGTGTTTTATGATATCTCTAGAACATATCTCATAAAACAGTCATACCTAGAGAAATATGCTGCAATTATATGCAGTATGGCTTAGTCAACCCTTAAAGTGTCTTAAAGTTTTGCTGCACCTTCTTAGATGATCAATCACCTCTGAGATTATTGTTTTTAGTCACAGTTGTGTAAAATCTGGGAACTTATGCAAGCTGCTATATTACACTCAAAATAGCAAGTTTTGCAACTACAATAGGAATCTGTAGTGTTCAACCAAAAGCTTTTAAAAAATCAGTTGTAAATAGAACAAGAAAAGCTTATACTTATTCTATATATTATTATAAATAGTTATGTTTTTATATAATATTTTTATTGTAAATAATTGAATAATTTACGAGAGTAAAAATGATCTTAAAAATTCAGTTTAGAATTTAAAGAAATTCAAAGCTTTTATTTGTATAACCAATCAGCATTGATTTTAAATGATTTTATAAAAATATATAAACTGTGATTTAAATAAATACTTAGAGTAATGCTAAATAGCATTACTTCAAAATTATTTGTTTCATAGCAATATTTTATGAAAACTTTTATATGAAAGTTTAAGTAATGCTTTATTTACTTTACAATAAAAATTACAAAAAATAAAAATTATAAAAAATTTCACATAAAAAAAGTCACAATAAAAATTACAAAAAATTTATTTTAATTTTTTTTAACTAAAATGAAAAATTAATCAATTAATCTCTTTTTAGTTACCTTTTATTTTTATTTTTTGTTTATTTTTTTTCAAAATTTGTTTGTATATTTCTATCTATATTGTATCTATTTTTTATCTATTATATCTATATTGTATATCTCTAACTCAAATAGTCATTTTTTTAACTCGCTTTCCAGACAATTTAAATCATTTACCTTCTCTACTTGACTTATGTCTTCTTTCTGATCCTAGTCAGTGCTCAGTTTCTCCACATTCATCCTTAGGTGCTTCTGATCAAAGTTTGATCTCTCTAAAACTAATATCTCATTCTTCATCATCAGAATCCCCTTATCATGGTACCTCCTACAACTACCTTAAGCTGACTGGGACTCTTTCAGTGATTTTCATTGTGATAACCCTTGGGTAGAAATCTTTAGTCTTCCTGCTGACAACGGTGCTTCTTGGATTCAACTTCTTGGATTCAGGCTGGCATGGAATCATTTATTCCCCCTCGACGATTCCAAGTCAAGCCTCTTTCCTTTCCATGGTTTTCCTCACATCGTGCTGCTGCGATTTCCAATTGAAACAATTACTTCCAATATCTATCAACAAAACAATTTTCCAGAAAACAAGCATCTATTAACTATTGCTAGAAACCATTGTAAAAAGGTTTTGTCTAACGCCAAAACCTAGGGTGTTTTCTCAGGTCACGAAATCTCATATTTCATCTTAAGAATTAAGCTCTCATATCTTCTGAAGAATTTTTAAAAGTATCTATAATAAGTTCAAATCTGTTATTCCACCTCTCTTGTATGGTTCAGATTTTTTCACCTCACCTAAAGACAAAGCTGAATTGTTTGCTAAGAACTATACATCAATATTATCTCTTGGTTCCACTAGTTGTGTTCTACCTGATATTGCCGACAAACAGGTTGATCTATTGCTTGACATTTGTATCATTCCAGCTTCTTTATCTAAAGTGATTTCCTGCTTAGACTCTTCTACAGCTTGTGGTCCAAGCAACATACCTGTTATAATCTTGCAGAAATTTTCTCTGGAGCTGTTGTCTATACTTTCAAAACTATTTAACAAGTGCTTATCAGAGTCTTGTTTTCCAGCCTGCTGGAAAGCGGTATCTGTTACTCCAATTTTTAAAACTCTGGAGAGTAATCTGACTTGTCTAACTACTGTCCCATTAGTCTTCTTCCTATCATAAGCAAGGTTTTTGAATCTTTAATTAACAAACATTTAAACTCTCATCTTGAATCTAATTTACTTTCTGAGATGATTTTGGCGCTAAATCTAACTTACTTTCTGATTATTAGTATGGGTTTCTATCTTCTCGTTCTACAGCTGATCGTTCCACAGACTAACAAAAATAATCAATAGCTTTTATTGTGCATTAGGTAGACAGGGAGAGGTTAATCGCTCTTGACATTTCTAAAGCTTTTGATAAAGTTTGGTATGCTGGTCTTCTCCGAAAGCTTTCTTCTTACAGTGTATCAGATAACATCTTTAAGAATATTGAATCCTTACCAATCATAGTATAAAAGTTATCCTTGATGGACAGCACTCTTCTTCATATCCTGTAACTTCAGGGGTTCCTCGAGATTCTATCCTTGACCCTATACTATTTTTAATTTACATTACGATCTTCCAGATATTCTCACATCTAAGGTAGGATTGTTTGCTGATGATACTACCATTTATTCTTGTCTTAATAAAAAGCCAACACTTTCTGATTGCTAATAGGAATTTTTTAGCTTAAAAAGGATCTCTCTTCTGCTACAGCATGGGCTCTCAGTGGCTGGTAAACTTTAATTCAGATAAAACTCAATTTTTTCAGCTCATCGTTATCACAATAATCTAGATTTTATTATATTTATGAATGGTAATGTACTCAATGAGTCTTCTACCCTTCATCTTCTAGGATTAACTCTTACCTCTGATCTTGGAAACCATATATTAAATCAATTGCAAAATTAGCATCTGAAAAATTATCACATTATCACATTTTTGTAATGCTGCTTCTCTTTCTCTTTCCTACAAATACTATAATGGGCACTGCTCTAAAGAGCTAGCATTTCTTGTGCCATCTACTAAAATTTATTCTCGTGTTACTTGTTGTTCAATTAAGTCTCATCCATTTACTGTGACTGTTCCTAAGTGCTCCAAAAATTCTTATTTGTCTAGTTTTTTTCCTCAAACATCAGTTCTTTGGAACTCGTTCCCTTATCTTGTTTTCCAATTCATATAATTTGCAATTGTTTAAGTCATCTCTTAATAGTTATCTTGCTTTATAAACTTCATCTTTTCTCTTCCAGTAACTTCCAACTCTAATAGTGGTTGCTTGCAGTCTTGTTGGAAGTGAAGTTGTTGAAAAAATATTCATATATATTTGCAGCATTTAATGTACTTTTTGATGAATTACTTTTTATTTGAACTAAAGGTTTTAAATGTTTTATTATAGGCAGGTTGCTTTGTTTACATTTTTAAGCGCATGCGCAAAAAACGACATGCAAAACATGTTTAAATTTTGTTTAAAGTCCTGCGTATTTCCAAAACGGTGCACTTATTTCCTCTAAACATAAGTTATCACTTTTTTCCCTTTTTCAAATCATGCCTGATAATCAATTTCACTCAAATGTGTGTGTGTGTGTGTGTATATGTATGTATATATATATATATATATATACATATATATATATATATATATATATATATATATATATATATATATATATATATATATATATATATATATATATATATATATATATATATATATATATATATATATATATATATATATATATAGATTATTGCTATGTTCTTTAAGAACATTGAGCACTCTATTTTTAGAATTCACTAACAATATATATATATATATATATATATATATATATATATATATATATATATATATATATAGAGAGAGAGAGAGAGAGAGAGAGAGAGAGAGAGAGAGAGAGAGAGAGTGAGAGAGATTAAAGTTATAATTTAATATATAAATATTATTTAATAATTAAATGTAGTTGTATACAATTACATTTATTTAAATACAATTACATGCATGTTTGTAGCAAGTCCCTAAATTTAAAGTCCTACATTATGCATAATATCAAACTTTTTAGCTATTTAAAAGTCTGTTTCAAATGAAAGTTTAAATGTAATTTAACTAAAATTTATATTTTTTTATGGATCAGAAAAAATGATCTAAATGTTTTAAAAAATTTGAATATTTATATTGTTTATAAAATATTTTTTGACAAAAGTTTTGTCAACAAATCATAAAATATGTTTTCCAATTTAAAAAGAAGTTAAATTTTATTTAGTAATGTTACACAAAAGCTCATTATATTGCTTTATGTTGCAAAATGCATGTAGAGCAAAATCATTTTTATTTGAAGACTGAGGTATTGTAGTATTAGCACACTTGTAATGATACCAATTGACTTGACAATCAAAATTAATACACTCAGTCAAAGGAAGAAATTTTGAACATTTACACACGCAGAATAGCTGTAGTTGATTTGAATTCAATTTTCTTGTTACAATTTTTGTCAACGAAACTTCTTCAAAAACTGTTTTAAGTTTATCTTTAAACATATAACAGAATTTCTCAGTTTATCGTTTGTCATGTTTCCATTACTCAAACAGACAATATTTTGTTTTGGTTACCATCGTTTGTTGTATTTGATAGTAATACTGGTGATTAGTTTTAATTAGACCATCAAGTCGATAATTTTGGTCATCTTTCCACAAATCTAAGCTGTTTCTATATTTATAGAGAATTTAATAAACAGATGCGGTCCAGCCCTGTGAATTTTCCAAGAAGAGTTTTTCCTTTAATTTTTAGACAAATTTTCTATAGTATTATGTTAATTTTGATAAGATTTCATAAACAATTTGAGTGAAACTTTGGATTTTTCTGTAATTTTATCTTGGTTTTTGTTAATAAGCAACGGCTCATAATAGCAGTAATTGGTTTAGCGTGAACTTTAGGAGAAAAGTAAATCCGATTTTCATAAGCAGTGTCTGTTTCATTACAGTTCTCTGATTCATCAATTTTCTCAACGAATGTTTTTGAAAACAACAGCTTTTGATGCTAATTTATGTAAATTTTGATACGAATTCTCGGTTTTTTCTTTAACTTAGCTGGATTGATAGAAGTATAGATTAATAGAAATATATTATGTTAATTTTAAATTTATTTTACTTTTAAAAATTGGAAAACTAATTTTTGATACTGGTTAACAAAATTTCACATATTTTGATACGCTGGTTCCACTTAAGTGTGAGACTTTTTCTAAATATATACTTTACTTGTACAAACTTCACACCATAACTTTTGCATACTTTGCTTTAGCACAAATGTTTTACCTGTCATTTTTTGCATAAGCACTGTAAACAATGTAAACAAAGCAACCCGTCTATTAAATTTATTACAGTAAAACAAGTTTTGTAAGACAATTGACACAAGTATGACCAAGGATGATGCATGTATGACCAAGGATGATGCATGTATGACCAAGGAGGCATATAATAAGAAGTATATATATAATTCATAAAAATGTAAATGTTGCAGTGTGATATTAATAATTAACAGAATTTTTATTTTTATAATAATAGCAGCTATTATACAAGCTATTATACAAAATTAAAATAACTAATAATTAAGCTATTGTTTGTTATTATAACCTTGTATTTGTTTTATTAATACAAATAAATAATAATAATAGTCATAATAATAAAGTACTTGGTAATAATATTTTAATAAAATAATAAAAATGAATAATAATATAAAGTATTAATAACAATATAAAGTATTAGTAATAATATTTTAATAAAACTTGAATAAAACATCTTTTTTTATTTTTATTATTTGATCATATAGAATTATTATGGAGCTTCAAAGGCAATTTTTAGTGACAATCCTCTCGGTTTAACTTGTGGGATGGTATGTCCAACAAGTGATCTTTGTGTTGGAGGCTGTAATCTTTATGCATCAGAAGAGGGACCAATTAACATAGGTGGTTTACAACAATTTGCAACAGAGGTTTGTGGTTTTATTATGTTTGTTAGTGTGTGTGTGTGTGTGTGTGTGTGTGTATATATATATATATATATATATATATATATATATATATATATATATATATATATATATATATATATATATATATATATATATATATATACATACATATATAAAATTAATAAGTAAAGAAATAAAATTTTTGAGTAGTGTAATAAAGTGGTTGAGAAAAAAATTGAAAATAAATTATGTATAGATCGTAAAAACTTTTTTTTAATTTTCTGTTAAAATAATGTTGTTTTTTATTAACCTATAGTTTTTGTGGGAAGGAATGTCAAAGTCAGATATTAGGAAGTTCAAGAAAAACTGACAATTTAAAATGTATATGATATTATGTGTTAAATACTGATAATTATTTATGAGAGATTAAAATTACTTATAATAATTATGAGAATTAAATTAACTTATAATAATTATCAAAAATGTGTTAAGTGCATACATGGTTAGATGAATCTACATTTTTTTTTATAAATAAAATGCAGAGGATTGTGTGCTAGAGTCCACTGTCACAGAGGAATCTCTGTGACAGTAGAATCAGCCAGGGTCGGGTTTTTGACCAGGGCTGCATAAATATTGATACATGGTAAAATATATTTTTTTAATTCAAAATTGTTGTTGGTTTGATATATATATATATATATATATATATATATATATATATATATATATACATACATATATATATATATATATATATATATATATATATATATATATATATATATATATATATGTATATATATATATATATATATATATATATATATATATATATATATATATATATATATATATATATATATATATATACACATATACATACATACATACATACATACATACATACATACATACATATCAGCCCTTAAAATTAGGGTGAGCACTCAGCAATGTCGACCTAACTTCTGACCTACAAATGTTTGAGGTCAGCAAAAAATTGCTGACCTCGTTTCGATGTTTTATGATCAAACCTTTGTTTCACATTTTTTCTGTCGGCGTGATGCTGACCTTACACAGATTAAGGTCAGCAAATAATTGCTGACCTTATTTTTTCTAATTCTGAGGGATCTTATACTGCTGGTTTAGATGAATAGTTTGAAGTTATACTGAAATAGTCTGCTGCCGGGGGCTTCAGTACATACATCGACTGACAAATAGCCTGAATCGCAGCTGAGTGCTGCTACATCGACTGAGGGTTTGGCATGGAGCAGCAATCTTTTCTTTCATTATTCTTTGTTTTTTTCTTCTTTTTTTGAAAATTTGTATTTAATTAATGTAAGAAAATATGGTATCAATTTGTTACATAAATATGCTATAGTATATATATATATATATATATATATATATATATATATATATATATATATATATATATATATATATATATATATATATATATATATATATATATAAACATCATCACAATTATTTTTATGATCATGATCATCATCTTCATCATTTATATACATATATACATACATATATATATATGTATATACATATATATATATATATATATATATATATATATATATATATATATATATATATATATATATATATATATATATATATATATATATATATATATATATATATATATATGTAAACATCATCACAATTATTTTTATGATCATGATCATCATTGTTTTAGCCTTCCCAATTTACACTGTTTCTCTATAAGCATTTTTTTTCTGTAACTGAAACTTGTTTATACTAATTGCAATGCACTCTCTCCAATTTTTTCTACTTCTACCTTGACATTTTTCTCCTAAAGTTGCTACCTCTCACATGCTGATACCCAAGTCATCTTCATCCTCATTGCTCAACATACCCAAACCAATTTCTTTGACAAACTTTGTTAGATACATCACTATTTCTAATTATTGTCTAAGATCATGGCTTTTTTTCTTGTCTTGTTAGAGTCTTTTCTTGTTTTGTTAGAGTCATAGAGTCTTAGAATCTTTTCTTGTCTTGTTAGAGTCATACCACACACTCATAGAATTTGAAAATTATACATAAAATTATTTTACATATTGTTGCAAGCATAATATTGCTGTGATATAAAAAATCAGTTAAGTAAGTGATGGGGGCGGAGGCCCCAGTCACTTGAGCGATTTAATTCTTATAAATGTTAAAGTGAAAGTTGCTCTATTTGTGGATGCAACTCGTTCTTGATGAAAAACAAGGAAAACCTGGAGACCTGGTAGGTAAGAGTAGATACATCAAAGAAGAATGATAGATAGTAAGATTTTCAAAAGTAAAATTTAAGTATTTTAGAATTTAACAAATTTTTGTGTGTGTGTGATTCTCTGTATTCTGTTTTCCAACAAGGAAAATTAATCCTAAAATGTCCCAAGTTTGTTGATGGGAACACTACCCAGCAGTTTTTTAAACATTACAGCTTGTAATACATGTCTCAAGTTATACACTGATCTGTGACTGTCAAATGATAAGATTGTAAATTAGCAAGAATTTATGCTAAATGTTAATTAGTTAAATAGTCATGTTCATTTTCTAATCATTAAAATAAACCCTCCTGACATTAAAATTCTATATTTTGATGTTTCATCAAAATCTAATTAGTAAATAATTAGCAGTGCACCAGTTATTAGGTCTTTATTTTAATTTGACTTCAAAAATAAATTCCTCTGTCCCGAAATCCCCTATTTTGATATATAACATGTCCATATAAAGTTTTCCTAAAGTTTAGCTGACTTTTGATATTAGTGGTCCACTTTGTTTATATTTGCCCACATTATTAGCCCACTTTGCAAAGCTTAAATTGTTAAGAAAATGTGAAAACCTTCAAATGTAAAAACATCAGTAAATTGTTGAATATTATTAACAGTTACTAAAAAATTAAATAATGAAAACATACTAAAAATGTTAGAATGCATAGATGAGTTAAAAGTAATGGGTTTTGATAAAATGAGTCTGTTTCTTTTAAAACATTCAGCAGAAAGTTTTATTAATTCAAATATTTGTATTTTTTGTTTTGTTGAGTTTTAACAATAATTGTGTTCCATACATTTGTCTGTTGCAAATACATCACCAATTTATAATGGGAAATAAAAATCCCATCAAAAACTTTACACTCAAAAAATAAAGGCCAGTATCCTTAATAATTTACAAAATGCTTTAAAAGCATTTGTGAGACTTAATTCTGAAGCCTTTCTTTATACTTTAACATTTTTAAGTGCAGACCTAAAATTTTAAGAAAAAAGTTTTTGAGCTAATTTTTTTATAATTTTTTTTTTTTAAATTAATTAAAGTTGTTAGAGCTTTTAATAAAAATCTGAGTTTTTGTGATTTTAAAGATTTTCAAGAAGATGAGAATTCCTCAAATCAGAGATCCAAAACTTACTCCAATCGAGCAGCTGCCAGAAAGTTATAAATCAAAGGTATATATGTTTACAACTAAATTTTATTTATTTTTTGCATTTTATTTAAATTTGATAAATAATTTCCAAGGTTTACAATAAAAAGATAAAATAAAACATAATTATTAAATATTTTCTTTACTTTATCAAAAGTTTGCAGTTTATGATGCCTGAAATTTTAGTGAAAATTCATTTTGTCAATATGATTTCAATAAATAAAATAAAAATTATTTTTGCAAAGAAGCTAATAGGCTTTATAAATGTATAATTATTATTAAAGGCTGTTTTGTCTTGAGAAACCAAAGTTTATTCTTCATATTGCTTTGTCACCTCAGGATCCATTTTTTAAGACAGTACTAAAAATAGTGCTAAGTTAAAAAACACTTTTTTTTTCACCTAACATAGAATCATTAACCTCATAGACAGAATACTTCAGAATTGCCAAAAAGACCTTGATAGGTTGAGCTTCTAGTACATTTTTGTGATTTTAAAACTTTAAAATGTAATAGATGTTTTGTGACTCCAGGAAATCAATGGCGTCATTTGCAAAAACAAGTAATCTCTATTTTTGTGATGCTCCTTGATGAAGGTTACTTGGCCTATAAAGAGAATTTTTATGTACTTTTCCTTTTTAGTGGTGATTAGCTGAAGAAGATTATATACAGATGTGGTTATATTATATTACCCAGATGTGGTTGATTATATTATATCACCCAAATGGTTCATATGATTGGATTATAATACCTAAATTTACATGATTATATTACCCAAAGATGTGGTTTTTACAAATCTTTGGGTGATATAATCAAGGAATAAAGTTTTTTTTTATATGGATTTTGTTTTCATTTCGTAATATTAAATATCGATCTTAGTTTAAAGTTTATGACTTAATTGAAATAAATTTTCGAGCCGCTTGATGCTGAGGTACACCTCAACAATTGTTGAAAAATGTCTCTAACTTTTTATGGGTTTTTTATTCATCTTTTTATATTGCTAGTTATATGGTTTCATGTCATTGAGTAATGTTTTGTATCATGACTTTAAAGAAATTTTAATTTTTTAAGTTAAAACACTTTTTTTATCGTTGAATGAATTACTATAATTTTTATTTTTTTATTTTTGCACTGTTTTTAAAAAAAAATGACTTTTTAATGTTCAAGGAAAAAAACTTATCTAATAAAGATTTTTTATCATGAAGGAACAGTTTAGATGTTTCATCAATTAGCATTAGCATTAACTTCATTTTAATAGGGTAAAGCATAAGATGACATTTGTCTGATGGGATAAACAAGTTACTAGTGCTGATCCTCATCAAAATGCCAGTATAATAGATGTGACTCTGAGGAGATGTTTATTACTTAATCACTACACAAATTATGTTTACACATTAACATTAATGTTTTTTTTTCCATTCTGAGACCTTACATTGTTGTAAGCATACTTTTTATTTTGTAATCAATTTTTTATTTTATAAGTTTTGTTTGGTGATATATTTGTTGAATATCTTCTTTTATTTTAGTGGTTATAAATGTTTTTATTTTTTATTATTGTAAGTACTGTTTGGGTGCATTGTCTGTCTTATTTATTTTTAATATTCCTCTATTAGTCTTCTTCATCACCTGAATCCCCCTATTATCTTACCTCTTACAACTACCTTAAAGCTGACTGGGATTCTTTCCATGATTTTCTTCGTGATGGCCCTTGGGTAGAAATTTTTTGTCTTCCTGTCGACAAATGTGCTTCTTACATAACTTCGTGGGTTCAGGCTGGCATAGAATCTTTTGTTCCCTCTCGACAATTTCAGGTCAAGCCTCACTCTCCTCCATGGTTTTCCTCACACTGTGCTGCTGCGATTGCCAATCGAAACCGTTACTTCCATATCTATCAAAACAATTCTCCAGAAAACAGATGTCTGTTTATTACTGCTAGAAACCATTGTAAAAAGGTTTTGTCTAACGCTAAAGCTCGCTATTCTCAGGTCTTGAATTCTCGTATCTCATCTCAAAAATTAGGCTCTCGTGACTTCTGAAGAATCTTTATTAGTATTAATAATAAGGGCAAATTTTTAATTCCACCTCTCTTGTATGGTTCTGAATTGTTTGCTAAAAACTTTTCATCAATATCATCTCTTGGTTCCACTAGTTGCGTTCTACCTGATATTGCCAACAAACAGGTTGATCCATTGCTTGACATTTGTATCACTCCAGCTTCTGTATCCAAAGTCATTTCCTGCCTCTACTCTTCTTCAGCTTGTGGCCTGGACAACATACCTGTTATTGTTTTGCAGAAGTGTTCTCCGGAGCTGTCGTCTACACTCTCAAAACTATTCAACAAGTGCTTATCAGAGTCTTGTTTTCCAACCTACTGGAAAGCGGCATCTGTTATCCCTATCTTCAAAAGTTCTGGAGAGTGATCTGATTCGTCTAACTACCGCCTCATTAGTCTTCTTCCTATCATAAGCAAGGTTTTTGAATCTTTAATTAACAAACACTTAATTTCTCATCTTGAATTTAATAACTTACTTTCTGACCATCAATATTGATTTCAATCTTCTCGTTCTACAACTGATTTGCTAACAGTAATAACCGATAGGTTTTATCGTGCATTAGATAAAGGTGGAGAGGTTAAGGCCATCCCTCTTATCATTACAAAAGCTTTTGATAAAGTTTGGATGCTGGTCTTCTCCATAAGCTTTCTTCTTATGGTGTATCAGGTAACATCTTTAAGATTATTGAATCCTTCCTTTCCAATTGTAATATAAAAGTTGTCCTCGATGGACAGCACTCTTATTCTTATTCTGTAACTTCAGGGGTTCCTTAAGGTTCTATCCTTAGCCCTATACTCTTTTTAATTTACATTAACAATCTTCCAGATGTTCTAACATCTAAGGTGGCATTGTTTGCTGATGATACTACCATTTATTCTTGTCGTGATAAGAAACCAACACTCTTTGATTGCTTGGAAGGGGCATTTGAGCTTGAAAAGGATCTCACTTCTGCTACAGCATGGGGCTCACAGTGGCTGGTGAACTTCAGTACAGATAAAACTCAATTTTTTCAGCCAATCGTTATTGCAATAAGTTAGATCTTCCTAAATATGAGTCATCTACTCTTCATCTTCTAGGATTAACTATTACTTCCAATCTTTCTTGGAAATCATATATCAAATCAGTTGCAAAATTAACATCTGCTAAGGTTGCATCTTTTTATCGAGCTCGTCACTTTCTTACTTCTAAGTCTATTCTCTATCTCTATAAATCTCAAATCCAGCCTTGTATGGAAAACTGTTGCCATATCTGGGGCGGATCTTCTAATGATGCCCTTTCTCTTTTAGACAAGGTGCAAAAACGCATTGTAAACATAGTTGGACCTGCTCTTGCAGCCAACCTCCAACCATTATCACATCGTTGTAAGGTTGCTTCTCTTTCTTTTTTCTACAAATACTATAACGGGCACTGCTCTAAAGAGCTAGCGTCTCTGGTGCCATCTCCTAAAATTCATTCTCGTGTTACTAGTCATTCAATTAAGTGTCATCCTTTTTCTGTGACTGTTCTTAAGTGCTCCAAAAATGCTTATTTATCTAGTTTTTTTCCTCGAACATCAGCTCTTTGGAATTCGCTTCCTTCATCTTGCTTTCCTAATTCATATAGATTGCAATTTTTTTAAGTCGTCCATCAATCGTTATCTTGCTCTACAATCTTCATCTTTTCTCTTCCAGTAACATCCAACGTTAATTAGTGGTTGCTTGCAGCCTTGTTGAAAGCGAAGATGTTTTAAAAAAAAAAAAAAATCTTTATTTTTGTTTTGACAACTGTCAAAATATGCTTTGTTCGAAAAATAATTATTCTTTATTCTAATGTACTTCATTTCTTCCCTCAGGCGTTCACTGCTTGTGTGTGACCATTCAGCGAATTTATGTGCCAAAGTTTTTAAATAACAGTTTAGATAAAAGTGTTTCATCAATTAGCATTAGTATTACCTTTACTGAATTGTGAGTCACCAAGATTGTGTTACAATTTATAATTTGACATTTAATTAATACAACCAAAATTTAAAAAAAAATATTTGGCTGTTGTAATCTCAACTCTAAACTCCAAAATATGAACTTTGTTTAACGGCTGCATGTACAAAGAGGTTGAGTGTAGTAATGATGTAGGGTGGATTTTATTTTCTTGATTGTGAGCCAGGTGTTTTTGTTGGTGGAACAACAGAAAAGAGCTGAAAAATGAAAAGTATGAAGAAGCATGTGTTAAATAGGTTGTATATATCAGGATAATATGAAGATGGGATAGAATGCCATTAAACAAATGTTTGCAGATAAATAAAACATTTTTTAAGCATAATTGAACATTTATAATAAAAGGATGCAACTAATCTGAATAAAAAGTCATGCAGTTGATGCAGCTTTCGTTGATAGAAATAACACTGCTCAAGCAAGCTTGACAATGTGTGAATCAACTTATGACAAGCTATCATCACAAGTGATCATAGCTTGCTTGTAATTAGCCGAAAAAAATTATGAACTTTACTACTTAATGAGTTTTACTATTTTATCTGTATGATTGCAAAGGTTTTACTAGTTTATCAGTATATATATGAGTGTAAAAGTACATATGCATATAAAAAATGTAATGAAATATTGAAACACCATAATATCTGTATTTACAATGTTAACCATGAAACACAGCTTCATGGTTAATATTGTAACTATGTTCAAAATATTAACCATGAAACCTGCATTAGCCATACACCAAGTATTGTTCTGATATGATTGGTTATTTGGTATGAATATTTGTTGGCCAACTGATGAAAATAAATAAGCTTTAAAATAAATAGTTTTTCTTTTGATCAAAATAAATTTTTGTACAATTTGAGTTTATTTTGTAAATATAGATAGCATTGTTAGGATGTGGACCTGCTTCTATAAGTTGTGCTACTTTTCTTGGAAGACTTGGTTACTCAAATATCACTATTTTTGAAAAGGAGGCATTTAAAGGTGGATTGAGGTGAGTTTTATTCAATAATAAAAAAAGCAGTAAGTATAATTATAAATCAGTTATATACAATATTCATAATAATCAATAATCTATTTCTCTTATTTTTTGTTGAAATTTTTTATTTCATCGAAAACTGATATTTTAGCTCTTCTGAAATCCCACAGTATCGTTTACCTTATGATGTTGTTAACTTTGAAATTGAGCAAATGAAAGACCTTGGCATTAAAGTAAATAATAAATAGAACTTTTTATAATAATATATTATAATTTATATAAATAAATATATTTATCGCAGGAAATATATTTATACATATTTTTTCTACAATAAATATTGTTTTGATGTTTATTGATTATGATTAGGATAATCTAACTATTGCATTATGGTATTGATTATATAAATAATTTTTTATAGTTATTTATTTGCTGGCATTTTTTAAATTTTTTTTTAAATAAATTTTTTTATGCATTAACATATAAAATTGTTGTTAGTCTTCTTATTAATTGATATTGTTCTTATAAAATTGTATTAGAAATGTATGGTACTTAATCAATCCTGAAAAAGTATTAAAAGGACTTCTAGGTGTGGTAGTAACTAAAAATTCCTAGTAACTAAAAATTATGTCAATATCTAAAAATAGTGATATAATTTTATAGCTTTAGCTTGATTTTTTTTGTATAAAAAATCTCCCATTTTGTTAGTGAATTGGATTTTCTATTTAATAGCTTCCATTAAAAATATGTCAATCAATTTTTTTATTTTCTAAATAACTTTATATTATTGCGTTCAAAAATTAGGACTTAATGAAAGCTAGAAACAAAATTAGAAAATAGAGATGTTCATATAAAAATAAGCCTCTAGCTAGTATGGATTTCACCTAACTTTTTCAGAAACAATATTGTTCTCACTTACTTATAAAGCAATGTTTTGAAAATAAATTTTAATGATTAATTAGCATCTTCTTGTTAGTTCAAGAGGGGTAAAAACAAGCAAAAGCTTAATTTGTCAACTAATTGTTGTGATTTTGCACTGTTGACTTAAATTGCACACAGCTTTTTCTTAAAACTACTTAAAAACAAGTAAAATACCTTCAGACATTTTTTAATAATTTATTTATAAACAAAAAAAAATGGCAAAAAATATCTTAGTATTTGTTTGAAATTTTTTGTTACTTGTCCATTTTTCTGATAATTTTAAAAATTTTAAAGGGGTTTTATTTATGAATAAAATTTCTAGAAGTAAAACCTTTTATACTACTTTGTATCAAATCAACTGATTTTATTTGCATTAGTGACTTTCATTTTATCAATCATTTCTTTTAGCAAGGTTTGTTTACTTTATATAGTATCTTGTTTTGTCAAGTAATTATTTGTCAAAATCTTGGGGAGAAAATCAACTCCAAATATACTGAGGAAGATGTTTCTAATACTTTAGCTGATTTGGATAAAAAAACATTATTATTACATACTTTATTACTTTATTGTATATAAAAATAAAAATTATATGTGTGTGTATATATTTAAATATATATACATATATATATATTCTTGAATGTAGACATCATGTATGAGAGTATGTAAATTATTATTTTATAAACATCAATTAATACGAGATTCTCTCGATACTAAATTTATTTTTATTTTTTATTTATTTTTATTAAAGAAATTTTCGCTGGATTGTTGTGACCAGCGTCTTCAGCTTTAAAGATTTTTTTTTTTTTTTTTTTTTGATTTTTTGTATCTTATTTTTAAAACGGCAGTGTCATTTTTTGTCAATGGGATGGTTTCTTCTTTTTTTGACGTAAGTGCGCCATAAATGGTGTCCAAAATTTTGTTGACACTTATTGACCCTCATCTAAATTGATACTGTTTTGTTGAGGGGCACATTGGTGGTACTGTATTTCGAGTGCCTCACGAACTTTCCTATCAAACTTTTTAGCATCAACTTTTAGAGTTCTGCAACTGTCCCAGTTAATTTGTTGTGAACAATGTCTCATGTGTGTAGCTAATACAGATCATTCTGTTTTATTTCCTATTGTACTGTTTTTGTGTTGCTGCATGCGTGTTTTTAATTGCATTTTTGTTTCGCCTATATACTTTTTGTTACAATGACATTTAATAAGGTAGACTCCTGGGTGGCTGTTCATTTGTAGTTTGGATTTATTTCTTGATGTTAATATTGCTTCTAGGTTCAGATTTGATTTCAAGACCATTTTATATCCTGCCTTCCTAAACACCTTACATAATTTGGGAGACAATATTGGTACCCAAGGTAATGAAATTGTTGGATACGTACTGGTGATGTTTTCATTGTTTTTAGTAGTCTCTAGTGATTTTTTGTTCTTTTGTTTTATTTCTTTTATGATTTTTATGAGATTAGTTTGTTTGTAGCCATTTTCGACAAATACTTGAATAAGGAATTTCAGTTCATTTTCTATATGTTTTTGACTGCATACATTAAATGTTCTATGTACGAAACCCTTGAATATTCCATTTAAAATTTGTGGGTCATGGTTTGATGTTGCCTTAACTTGAATGTTAGTAATTGCATTTTTTCTGCGTATTTTAAATTCATATTTACCACTTTTGTTATTTATTATGCATACGTCTAGAAAATTTAGTGTTTTTTTGTAATTTTCAAATTCGATAGTATATTGTATTTTTGGATGCTGTTGATTAAGTATTGTCTTAAATTGATTAGCATGGGCAATATTAGGGACTCTAGCATGACTGTCATCTACGTATCTATAAAATGACTTTAAATCTTTAAGTGGGTTGTTTTTCAGCGCTGTATTAAGTGCTCTTTTTTCAAGATGTTGAAGAAAAGATTCAGCTAAAACTACCATAAATGAAAGACCTATCGAACCTGAATTTTCAAGTTTGTGTATTTCATTGTTCCATAAAAAGTATGGTCGGTATAAACATAGTTCGATCAGAATTTTTATTTCTTTTATATTTAATTTTGTCGCTTTTTTAACATTATCGCTCACCTCCAATAAACTTATGAGTAATTCAGTTGCTTCTTCAAAAGGAATTGAAGGGGATAAGTTTATGACGTCCAATGATACCTAAATTTCGTCACTGGATATGTCCCACGCTTTATTTTTTTCTACAAATAGTCGCGAATTTTTTAATCGAGTTGGGTTTTCATTTAGTTTTGGTTGTATTAGTTTTACTAAGTAATTTGAGATTCCGTAGTTTGGTGTGCCTATTGAAGATACTACAATTTGCATTGGGTAAGATGGTTCAGGCTTATGTTCCTTTACTACACCATACATACAAGGTGGTATTGGGTCACTGGGATAAATTTGCTGATATTCATCTTTTGTGAACCGACTTTTTTTATTTAATTTTGATAGTTGGACTTTGATTTTCATTGTGTAACTTTGTGTCGGATTCTCATTGATAATTTTAGTTGGCCCAATTTGTTCTTGAATCTTTTTTATTGCTTTATCATGAGGGATAAATTCATATTTACCACTTTTGTTATTTATTATGCATACGTCTAGAAAATTTAGTGTTTTTTTGTCATTTTCAAATTCGATAGTAGATTGTATTTTTGGATGCTGTTGATTAAGTATTGTCTTAAATTGATTAGCATGGGCAATATTAGGGACTCTAGCATTTAAAATACACAGAAAAAATGCAATTACTAACATTCAAGTTAAGGCAACATCAAACCATGACCCACAAATTTTAAATGGAATATTCAAGGGTTTCGTACATAGAACATTTAATGTATGCAGTCAAAAACATATAGAAAATGAACTGAAATTCCTTATTCAAGTATTTGTCGAAAATGGCTACAAACAAACTAATCTCATAAAAATCATAAAAGAAATAAAACAAAAGAACAAAAAATCACTAGAGACTACTAAAAACAATGAAAACATCACCAGTACGTATCCAACAATTTCATTACCTTGGGTACCAATATTGTCTCCCAAATTATGTAAGGTGTTTAGGAAGGCAGGATATAAAATGGTCTTGAAATCAAATCTGAACCTAGAAGCAATATTAACATCAAGAAATAAATCCAAACTACAAATGAACAGCCACCCAGGAGTCTACCTTATTAAATGTCATTGTAACAAAAAGTATATAGGCGAAACAAAAATGCAATTAAAAACACGCATGCAGCAACACAAAAACAGTACAATAGGAAATAAAACAGAATGATCTGTATTAGCTACACACATGAGACATTGTTCACAACAAATTAACTGGGACAGTTGCAGAACTCTAAAAGTTGATGCTAAAAAGTTTGATAGGAAAGTTCGTGAGGCACTCGAAATACAGTACCACCAATGTGCCCCTCAACAAAACAGTATCAATTTAGATGAGGGTCAATAAGTGTCAACAAAATTTTGGACACCATTTATGGCGCACTTACGTCAAAAAAAGAAGAAACCATCCCATTGACAAAAAATGACACTGCCGTTTTAAAAATAAGATACAAAAAATCAAAAAAAAAAAAAAAAAAAAATCTTTAAAGCTGAAGACGCTGGTCACAACAATCCAGCGAAAATTTCTTTAATAAAAATAAATAAAAAATAAAAATAAATTTAGTATCGAGAGAAACTCGTATTAATTGATGTTTATAAAATAATTATATATATATATATATATATATATATATATATATATATATATATATATATATATATATATATATATATATATATAAATATATAAATCAAAGCTAAATGGTGAATTTGTGAGTAACGATATTGCATTTAGATTGCAATAATTTCTTTAATAAAAGTTAAGAAATTGGTTTTTATTAAACATAATCTTTTATTTTATTTTAACACATCTTAAACTCTAATTATTTTAAAAGCAAAACTTGTTAATATTTTTTTTTTTTTTTGCATATATTTTTTCTTTTTCTTTTATAGTAATATTTTGAGATCTGTAATAATTTTTTATTTTCTATTAAAATTAAGAAATAAATAATATAACTAAGAAAGTTACTTCACCTTTATAAACAATCTCTGATAATAGGAAGAGTTATGATATTAGGAAAAAAAAAACTATTTCTAATTATAAATGACTGTTTAATGTTTGAACACTGCTATATCAAAGAACACTGTTTTATATAACAGTGTTTCATAATCACAGACCACTGTTTATTGTTGAAACAATTATTCAAAAGAACTTATAATAAATAGTATAATGAAAAAAAAAACTATAAATGATAAAATAAAAATTATATAATTATGAATAACTGTATATATTTAGATGTTCTTATGATTATTTAACAATAAAACAATATTTGTATTATTTAGATTGAACATGGAAAATGCCTAAGTAAAAATGCTGGTCTTACAATTCGTTCTTTACAAAATGATGGTTATAAAGCAATTTTTGTGGGAATTGGTGAGTTACTTTATTAATTGACTAATGTATTTTTGTAACAAATTTAGCATCTAGTTAAAATTTTAAAGTTTATGTAATCTGTATTTTAATATTTATATAATAGGTCTTCCTGAACCAAAGATTATTCCAGAGTTTGAAGGGTTAACTGTGAACAATGGATTTTATTCTTCTAAACATTTTCTACCACTTGTTTCAAAAGCAAGCAAACCCGGTAGTTTTTAGAAATTTTTATACTACAAAATTTATTAGTTTTAATTTAATAGTTATATGTTTTATGTAACTTAATCTTTTGTTATGTAATGTGTGGTTGCAGATTTTCCATTTTTATTACATTAAATCAGTGATGTTCAGAAGCTAGCTACATAATGTCCAGTAGTTAGCTACATAGTGTTCAGTAGCTAGCTACATTATGATATTTTAATCTTGGTTGTGATTTATTCAATAAATTTTTTTATTTTTATTTGAAATTTGTTTTTCCAACAATGTTCTCCAGGTATGTGTTCCTGCAAATCAGAACTTCCTCAACTCCATGGAAACGTTATTGTTCTTGGAGCTGGTGATACAGCATTTGATTGCTGTACATCGGCAATTCGATGTGGTGCTCGTCGTGTATATGTGGTATTTCGAAAAGGCTTTACTAATATTCGAGCTGTACCTGAAGAAATGGAGCTTGCACGCAAAGAAAAGTGTGAATTTTTACCATTTATGTCACCTAAGCGAGTTATCCTTAAAGGTGATCACATAACTGCAATGGAGTTTTATAGAACAGAACAAGTATGAAATAATTTATTCATAAAATATTAGTTATTGTTGCTTTTTTCTAAATATATCTTTTTTTTTTCTTTTTCGTATTTTTAATTAAAAAAGTTACAATACTTGATACTACTCATGTTTTCATATTAAAATTCAAAAACATATAAATCTAGTTGTTTATTTTTAGTCTAGATGTTTATTTTCACCACCTTTTTATGTTCATGTTTTTCTTCTTTTTTTCAAGAGAATTTAAGTTTTCAACATATTTACTTTTAGAAAATTTATTTGAACATTTTACAGGTGTTCTAAAAATACCCCAAACCTTTTCAACAGTTAGCAACATGTTCTGTTTATCCTCCTTTTTTTTTATCAGTAAACAAATCACTGCATCATTCCAATATTCTTCAATCTCTCTTTTCTCTTTTTTTGTAACTATATTCTATAAATATTTTAATTTACTATATTATTACTTATAAAATTACTATTTTATAAGTAATAATATAGTTACAAGAATCACTCTTCCCATATTTGCTTTTACCTCAAATGAGAAATCACCATCCAATATAGCAAAAGCTTTAAAACTGCATCAACAGAATCTTCTTTGGTAGTTTTTTTGGCTTTAGTGGCATTATTAATCTGTAAATATCATTTGGCTTATACAGGCTAATGATAATAGCCTCTAAATTCCAGTTTACAGGCTAATGATATTATTATTATTTTTTTTATGATATAGAGCAAACAGTAAATTTATCTATTTTCTGTTATGAGATTTTTGTTATTTATTTTATTTTCCCTTTGTAGTGTATACTTGTCAAATGTTTAAAGAGTCTAGTGCAGCTTTTGCAAGAAAAGTTCCCCTCAGTGCAG
This sequence comes from Hydra vulgaris, assembly GCF_038396675.1. Lineage (NCBI taxonomy): Eukaryota > Metazoa > Cnidaria > Hydrozoa > Anthoathecata > Hydridae > Hydra > Hydra vulgaris. The sequence goes on along the minus strand of NC_088926.1, from coordinate 18,354,228 downwards.
CTTTTGCAAGAAAAGTTCCCTGTTTTCCCCAGATTAGTTCCCTTAACTGCTTTCCAATCAAACTTTATCAGTTTTGTTTAGTTGTAAATAAAATCAGGACTTTCAAAAACACCTTTAATTTTTTAAGCATAGGATTATCTTTTCCTGTGGATTGCTTATCTGAAACTGAATTACAAAAACAAGTTATTCTCAATTTACATACATGGTGCCTGCATGCAAAAAATAAAAGATAATTGCCCATATTATTAGGTATTCTGATTAAAGAACCTTTTTTTAATATATATCATTACTTGCAGTAGTATCAAAACATATTCCACCTACTTTGTATTGATGGTTGTACTCCTTAAGAAGTTCCATTACATCATTGCATTAGTCTTCTCCAGAGGATGTTGGTAAAATAGAGGACTTGGTAATCCAAGAGGTGCGTTTTACCCTCAATATTTACAAGAACAGCTTGTCTATCATTTTTGATTATTTTTTTCTTTGCTTAGTTTAACTAATGGTTTGCCATCAAAATGCACTATTCACTCAAACCATTCATCATGATCAAAATTAGAATTGCACAACGCCCTACTTTTATCTTTATATAGTATATACACTAAAGTGTAGCATATAGTTTAGCGTATGCCTTTGTGGCATATTTTTTCTTTCTTATTTTTACCATATTATTCTTTTTTAACTAGCAAGAAGATGGTACATGGATCGAAGACGTTGAGCAAACAATGACAATCAAGGCAAACTTTGTTATTTCTGCTTTTGGGTCAACTTTAGCTGAAAAAGATGGTAAAAATATATACTTTTTTGTATATATCCGTAATTATATTATTTTAAAAAAACATGAAAAATCTTTCACGTAAAGAAACTTGAAATAAACATTACATCAGTTAAATATAAGAAATTTATTTTAGACCTTCAGATTTAACAACAAATTTATTAGTTGTTGTTCTTTTTAATTGTTTGTATTTTAAAATTCTTGTTGACTGTTGAAGAGACAACTCTACTGAACTACCAAACTGGTATAAACTTATTATATATATTTACTTGGATGTGTTTAATGTAAAGAATTAATAAAGACTTCTAAGCTCAGTGTTTGGAAAACACACAAGCTCAGTGTTCGAATAACACACAAGCTCAGTGTTCGAATAACACACAAGCTCAGTGTTCAAATAACACACAAGCTTAGTGTTTGGATAACACATAAACTGTATGTCAGCTTGGTCAGCAAGTAGACATCTGCAATAAAACCACGCAAGAAATGCCAATAGCTAGGTTTGCAACAACTTCTAATAGCATCTCTGAAAGTCACTGAAAATAGGTGTTACTTTTACTTTTGGATGACAAAATGGAACATAGTGTACTGGTAACTGCTTCTTCCAAACACCACAGTTACGACATTGACCTACTGTGCTCAACTTGACAAGCTTTAACCAGAATTATTAAAAAAAGACACAACAAAATCTAGTTATTCTTTGAAACCTGTCCTCACATTGTAAAATTAATGCCGCAAAAGTTATATACAAGGCAAGATATTGAAGCCTGGCTTCAATATCTTGCCTTATTCGCCCAACTTGCCTCACTTAGCATTAATAAATTTTTGTTTGTTTCAATCACTAAGCAACAGCTTGGATTTAAAAAGATTCGACTTTAAATCTTTTTAAATAATCCAGCAGAGTTGTATGCCAACAACATTCATTCTTTATCAAAGTGTTGACAAGAGGTCATAAACAATGGTAGTGCATAAATTGTTGAAAGTTAGTTGTAGAAATAAAAATAAATAAGAAATAAATTTAAAAAAAAAATGTTCATTACTTTTTAGCTGACCAAGTTTATATATATACATAAAATAAGAGTTTTTATAACTTTAATTATCATTAGTTATTTATATTTTATATTTATTTAAAGTGAAATATATTATTGTGAATTTATTACATCACAATATTTATGCTTCAAATGAACTGATTTAATTACAATTTTTTTCTTTCAACTGTTGCTTATAATTTTTAGTTATTGATGCTCTTGAGCCATTAACTTTTAATCAATGGGGTCTCCCAGAAGTTAATCCAGATACAATGGAAACAAATGAAAGAGGAGTTTTTTGTGGCGGAGATATTGTTGGGATTGCTCAAACCACTGTTGAATCTGTCAATGATGGGAAACAAGCATCATGGACAATGCATAAGTATATACAGGTAATAAGAAATTAATTTAAGTCCTTTGAAGATCATTATTTATTGTTTATGCCATTCATTGTAATTTATTTTTTAAAAAATTCATTTATTATTATTTTTTTTTAATTATTTTTTTTTTCATTTGGGTTTAAATCCAGTGGATTTTTAATATATAATTTGGGAAAAGTTACTTTGTTGTTAATTTTACTAATTTACTAATTTGATGTAAAAATTATTAGAAGTTTTTGAAAAAACTTTCATAAACTTGCTATATACTTGCCATAAATTTTAATTGCTACATTTTAAAAATATTATTCTCTAGAGGTAAGCTATTTTAGAGCAATGCCTTTATAACCAATTAATTATTAACCCTGTCGTGATAGTATGCAAAAAATCAAAAGCAAATTTTTGCCATCCTCACATCAGCTAAGTACAACAGTCTTATGTCAATCTGACATCTTTCACTCCCAGTACTCATATTACCACACATGAATCAAATTAGCACCATTTTATACCTGAATATTGTTATCAATAATCATCAATAAACAATGTAGCCAATTAAAAGTCAAAGAAAAATTTAAAAAAAAATTTGTACATAAAGCTGGTTTAAAATATAAGCTTTTAATAAAAAAAAAAAGTTTAAAAATTTGTCATAATTCATTAAGTAACAAGTTAAGTTTTTATGTCTAACTTTTGAAAATAATAGTTTTAAAATATATGAATGTTTGAGTTTTATGTGTTGTACTGTATTATGATAAAAAATAGAGTGCACTGTGGTGTACTGAATGCATAAGCAAGCTGTAGTATGTGGTAGTAATATAAATGCATTATATACAAAAAAGTAAACCTTAATCAAAAGGACTTAATTTGAAATAAAAGTTATTTATTAGTAACTATTTATAAGTTAAAACACTAGCTTTTAAGAGTTATATTAGTTTTTTTACTGGTTTTAGTCATTAAGCAATTCAGAAGTCCCAGCACAACCAAATCTTCCATTATTCTGTACACCTATTGATGAAGTTGATATTAGCATTGAACTGTGTGGATTAAAGTTTCCAAATCCATTTGGATTAGCATCAGCTCCACCCACAACAAGCTCAGCTATGATGAGGCGTGCATTTGAAGCTGGATGGGGATTTCAATTAACAAAAACCTTTGTATTAGATAAGGTTAGTTTTTTTTAAACTTGACTTTTGATTCTATATAGATAGTTAGCTGTGTTACCTTAATTACCTTAATTAACCAGCATTAATTGGTCTACTTTTGAGTTATTGGTGGTTTCATTTCAATAAATAAAAAGTTTTTTTACTTTGTAATAATTTCTTGACATTTGAATTTTGGGAAATGTATATCACTATTCTTTTTATAGGTTTCAGTTGAAGTATTTTTTATTCAGGTTTTTTGTCATGATATAGAAACTGTTTAAAAGAAATCAAAAACTACATCTTTTTCTATTTTTTGACAAAAAAATAATAATTTTTTTTTGTGTCAAAAAATAGAAAATGGTATATTTTATTATACTTTATTTATGTCAAAAAATGTAAAACTTTTAAAAAATGAGGGAGTTTTTTATATGGTCGTACCTTTTGAGCACCTACATATATTCATTCAGCAACTAAATATATTCATTCACTAAAATTTATTTATTCAGCAAATAAAGCAAAGAAAGAATAACAATTATTAACTTGCTGAAAATAATATTACTAGCATATTCATTTTTCTTAGCTTAATGTAGAATGGTGGTCTCATTGTTGGTGGTCTGGTTGTCTCCTACCTGTACTTACTCTATTAAAAGTGTTTTAAAAATAATTCAAAAAACAATGAATTCCTTTTTTTAAACCTCAGGGTTTAATACATTCCAGGTATTCAGTTGGAGGATAGAGTGTCATTTCATGTATTGGCTCAGTCAATCATAAGTATTTTATCACTATAAAATACTTTACTAGATTTAAATGAAAGATTTAAATTTACTATAAAATACTTTAAAGTTTTGCTTATTAAAAGTTTAGATTGCATCCTAATTTAAGGTAGTGAAAAAACCTTGCAGATAGTTTAAGGATGATGTTTATGAGTTTGAGATCAGAGGCTAACTTTAATTGAATTGAAGAAGTTAGAAAAGTGTTTTCATTATCATTTCAAACAAGTGTATATTTGCTTTTTCTTATGAAAGTGTGATGTGATCAAATGCTTATGCCCCAAAAACACTTCTAACATACTTTAGAGATCCCAGTCCTCCATCAGTACCAACACATACAGCTGAATTAAAAAGGTTTTCCTGATGGAATGCACTTCAGCTACTAGTATAGGTCAATACAGTAAAACTTTTTTTTTTTAAACTTCTACCGCTATTTTATTTTTCTAAACATTTTTTGACATTTTCGGCATATGCTAGATTATTTCAAGTTATCTTGTTTGTTTGTAAAATAAATATTTGAACATTTAAATGTAAGTATTCAATTAAAGTATAAAATATCACTTAAATAGTTTATCTGTACAAATAGTTATTTTTACTTATATAATTATTTTTATAATTAAGTTAATATTTAAATGATATTTTATTATAGAAAAATGGTTATTGAGAATATTATTTTTGAGTTAAAAATAAGTGAGACAAAATAAGCATTGCCAAAAGAGAAAAATTTGTCTCATTTGTTATGAAGAAATCTTTTTGCAAGTTTAAATTGAAAAAAAACAATGTTTTATAACATGTGCAATGATCATTGTATTGAAACAAAGAAAATGATAGTTGTTTTTTGAACTTATCTAAGTTGTAACTTGAATAAGTTTGACCTTTTTGTAACATCAGCATAAGTGTTCAACAAAGTATTTCCATTCAAAGATAAACAGAAACAGATTTTATAAGTGAGGTAATTTTTATATGGGATTATAGGAAAGCAATTTTCAATTTAGTTAATAGGTTGTTTTCTAATGTAGATTATTTAATGTGTTTTAATGGCAAATCAGTCCAGGAACTGTTTTATATATATATATATATATATATATATATATATATATATATATATATATATATATATATATATATATATTTACATGAATGTGGCGTGCAATCTATATTTTCTAGTTAAAAATTATAAATTAAAAAAAAAAGAATTTTTTGGATAAAAAAAAGAAATTAAAAAATAAAGAAATAAATTGAAATTAAAAAAAGCTTTAGATTTGGCAATTGTTGGTCAGGATGAAAAGTTACAATTCTCTTAAAACTTATAATTCTCTTAAAAGAGTACACACTAAAAAATAAAGGTAGAAATTTTTAGTTAAGGTAGGATATGTGATATACCCTTAGTAAGGTATAATTTTCTACCTTATAAGGTAGAAAATTATACCTTTAAGTTAGAAAATTGTATGACAAATAATTGTTTTTAATATAATTTTCTACCCTAAAAGGTAGAAGATTATACCTTACTAAGGGTATATCACATATCCTACCCTAAGGTAGAAATTTCTACCATTTTTTTTTAGTGTGTACAAAATAATTTTTAGATAGTCATAACAGAATCAAGAAAAGCTAAATAAAATTATGAAAAAACCTAGAGGTGTTGGTTAAAAATTTCAAAGTAAATTTACAACTATGTAAATAGCTAACTACAGATCACTAGTTCGATTAGAGCATTGCACGGTAAGAATGGAATGGTAACAAATGAAATCAGATAGTAAATCTACTTAATAATAGTGTTTCAAAGTTAAAATTTACTATAAAATTTATAGGTAAATTTTGAAAAGTTCGCATTTATTAAATTTTAAAATTTTATGTTAAAAAGAAAGTATACGAATAAAATGTATACTATTCAAAATGTATTAAAAGTTTCATTTGATCACTGACTATTCATTTATACAACTTGAGATAAAGTCTGTTTTATGTACATATGTAAAGAGAAAAGTTTTTATGACACCAGATTATAGCTTATAAATCGTAGAATTAACATTTAATACTGTTTAACATCTGATGATCCAATTATATACGCCAGACAAAAGGTCATCACTTTTTGATTACTTAGAAAAGGCTTAAATCTGATCTCGCTTCTGTGATAGGTTAAGGCTTGCAGTGGCTGGTGATTTTTAAAATAGTTTTAATGAGATTATAATGTGCAAATCGTAGAATAAACTTTCAAAATAAAATCTTTTCTAAATTAGTAGTATAAAAAAAGATAACAGGTTTTAGAAATGGATAAAATTGCAGTAAAAAGATTAAATTTAAAAAAAAGGTATAGTTCTTAACAGATCAAAACTTTTAAATAGTGAGTTGGACTTGTTAAACTTAAAAAATTAATCTGAAAAAAGTTTTGCATATGTGCATATACTAAACTCTTGTTCCTGGTAAGAAAGAATGACTGTTAAAGTTTAATTTTGAGAATTGTTTAATTATGCACTTTAGCAGAAACAAACCAAAAAAAATTTATTTATGCAAAATATACCTTTGAATACTACTGTCACTGAACAATATTTTGTAGTATTTAACTCTGACTTGAAATGAAAAAATTATTTTATATGCAATTAAAGCAAATAAAGTTTTAAGTATAATAAAGAATACATTTCTATGTTTCAGCAGTGAGTTACTAAAAACTATATAAACAACTTTTGTTAGACTGTTAATTAAACTTACTGTTTCTGTATGGTATCCATATCTTAAGAAAGAAATTAATATTTTAGAAAAGGTTCAGCATACTGCTGGTTGATATTGCCGTTAAAAAAATTGTTAGGAGAAAAGATAAGTTGGGCTTCACTACTTTAGTTGTAAGTCAGATTTGAGGCAACTTAATTCAAATGAACAAGATACTCAATGGAATGGAAAAATTAATTTTAACTAAGGAAGTTTTTTCAATAAGTTTTCAACCAGGAAGAGGTTATCAAAAGAAATACAGTTGTGAAGTAACTCATTTTTTGCCTAGGCATTGTTTTTTAACAAACAGATCATATTTTTATTAGAACCAACTAATGTTAATGCAGTTAATATTCTTTTAAAGCTGAATTTGACATTAGGATTTTAAATAGTGTGACCATATTAAATAGTGTGATTATATTAAATAGTGTGATTATATTAAATAGTGTGATTATATTAAATAGTGTAATTATATTAAATAGTGTAATTATATTAAATAGTGTGATTATATTAAATAGTGTGATTATATTAAGTAGTGTGATTATATTAAATAGTGTGATTATATTAAATAGTGTGATTATGTTAAATAGTGTGACCATATTAAATAGTGTGTTTATATTAAATAGTGTGATTATATTAAATAGTATGATTATATTAAATAGTGTGATTATATTAAATAGTGTGATTATATTAAATAGTGTGATAATGTTAAATAATGATTAGTAATATAGTAATATATATAAGATGTAACAGATAAGTTAACTTTGTACACTTATCTGTTGCATCTTAAATATATTACTATATTACTAATTAAATAAAAACTATATTACTAATTAAATAATAGCAAGAGGAATAAATATATAAAACATATTTATATCAAAATATAAGTTTTAAATAAATACAATTGAAAAATCTGCATATATTGAAAAAAAAAGAAAAGGAAAACTGAAAAAAAGAATATGTTTGCTACAGAATGTCTTTTTAAATACTACATTTATGCAAACATTATTTACATAAGAGCTATAGTTTTTCAACTTGTTTCACTTTAAATTTTTTAATTTCATTTCATTTTTTCATTTCACATCATTAGGACTATGTGGTTAATGTCTCTCCGCGCATTGTTCGAGGAAGTACTTCAGGGCACCAATATGGGCCAGGCCAAAGCTCTTTTTTGAATATTGAATTAATTAGTGAGAAATCAGCAGCTTACTGGTGTAAATCAATCTCTGAATTGGTTAGGGACTTTCCAAATCAGGTGAGTTTGAGTGTGAGTGAAAATATAATGTGAACTAAAAAATACAATTTTTTTATACTTAGATTCAGGATATATTTATCTTAATAAAATTAACACATTAATTTCTCTTTGAGCATAGATTTTAATTGCAAGTATCATGTGTGGCTATAACCAAGAAGACTGGGCAGAGTTAGCAAAAATGTCTGAAGCTGCAGGAGCACCTGCACTTGAGTTAAATTTATCGTGTCCTCATGGAATGGGTGAAAAAGGAATGGGTTTAGCATGCGGTCAGAAAGCAGAGTTAGTTTATAATATTTGCAAATGGGTCAGAGCTGCAGTAAAAATTCCTTTTTTTGCAAAATTAACCCCAAATGTCACTGATATTGTAGAAATAGCTCTTGCTGCTAAAAATGGTATGTAACTTTAAAGTTGTTTGAATTGAAAAAATATTATTAAATAAGTTACGAGAAAACAAAATTAAAATTAGTTTTAGTCAATTTATATTAAAATTGAAAATAAACATAATAAAACATTATGTCATATTAATGGTTAAAATCCTTTCAGATGATGCTAGCCAATAATATTGCAGGTTGTGGTCAAAATAGCTTTTAAAAATTGTTTTTTTAACATTTGTTATCAAATATTTTTATTAGACATTTTATGCAATATATATGATTGCATGATATATGGTTATATGAATAATTTAAATGCAGGTGTTTCACTTTTATTTAATTTTTTCAAGGTGGAGCTGATGGCGTCACAGCAACAAATACGGTTTCTGGATTGATGCATTTAAAATCAAATGCTGTTCCATGGCCAGCTGTTGGTCAAGAGAAACGAACTACGTATGGTGGTGTTTCTGGGAATTCAATCCGTCCTATTGCTCTTCGTGCTGTATCTGCAATTGCTTCGGCTCTTCCAGGTTTTCCAATTTTGGCAACTGGAGGTATAGACTCAGCCGAGGTGGGATTGCAATTTATACATGCAGGAGCAAGTGTAGTGCAGGTCAAATTTTAATTCTAAACTTTCTGCATAGTGAGTGGCTAATTTGTGTACTCTCATTGTAATTTGAAATCTTAAAATATTGAAAAATTACTCTTTAAAATATGATTTTAGATATGCAGTGCTGTGCAGAATCAAGACTACACGGTTATTGATGATTATGTCAGCGGTTTAAAGTGTCTTTTGTACATGAGTTCGTGTGATGAGTTTGCTAATTGGAATGGGCAGAGCGAACCAACAGTCAGACAGCAAAAAGGAAAACCAATTGCGAAAGTTGCTGACATTGTAGGGAAAGTTCATTATTTTTTAAACGATTTTTTTTAATGTATAAATAATAAAAGTTGAAATGCTTATTTAAAAAAATGAAAATAAATAATATATAAAATCACATCAAAATAAGAAATAAAAATGCATTACTTAATTAAAAGCTTTTTTTATATATATATATAACCAATTTTTTTACTTCTGTTAACTATATTTGTGTAAATAAGCTAATAAACAATATTTAAATAATGGTCGATGTGCATCTTAATTTTATTTAACCAATAAAATATTTGGGAATTTATTTAATATGATTTTCATAAAGATTTTTTTTTAAGAGTTTACCTCATTTCGGAGAATATAAACGCAAAAGAGAAATTGCAATTGCCAACAGTATCAAAGAGTCGAATATATTGAGAGAAGAACTGTTTCCGATGAAAGTACGACCGGCTATTGAGCCAAAAAACAAAATTGCATCTGTCAAGGTATTCTATTTTTGGCTAATGTTTTATTAAATTTCTATTTTTAAAAAGTTCTTCCTTGACAACAATCCGGAAGCTCGGAATCAAACTTCATTCACTTTAACTAAACGTTTTATTATAAATATTTAAACGGTATTCAAATCATTCTTCGAAAAAAATTTTATAATAAAAGTTGTCACGTTTACTTAAACGAAAATTTTTTAAGGTTTTAACGTTTGGAATATAAATATGCATAACGTTTTTGATTTATATATATACTTATATGTAAATTGTTGAAGTATTTATGGAAAGATTTCAAATTTTGTTTTGTGCTACCGTTTTTTTAACAACATGGCTTCTTAGTGCCTACGAGATTTTGAAGTATTTTATTCGCTACCATCCATATATTTGAGTTTGTTGTTTCTGTTGCGTCAGTATTTAGAAAAAAAACTTTTTCTTTTTTTTTTCATTTCCAAAAAAATAAAAAAAATTTAATAAACAAGAACAACTTGCATCATCGTTTTTGTTTTTGTTTTGCTTCAATTAAATTTGGAAAATTAATAAATTAATTATACCCACAAAAATTAGTAAAATTATCTAAACAAAGGTTTGTATGTGTTTTTTTGTTTAAACGTATTCGCATGAGAACTGTTAAATAGTATTTATCTGTACCACTTTATTTAGTGTAATTTTGAATTATTCAGGATATGGTTGGTCTTTCTCTAAATTATATTGGAAAATACAACGAACTCTCAAATAAGCAGCAGGTTGTGGCTGTTGTAGATGATGAGATGTGCATCAACTGTGGTAAGTGTTATATGGCGTGCAACGACTCCGGTTACCAAGCCATAACATTTGATCCTTATACTCATTTGCCACACGTGACTAATGATTGTACTGGCTGTACGTTATGCGTTAGTGTCTGTCCTATTATAGGTATATATTTTTTTAAGACCTACTTAAAAGAATAATTGTTTGATTCTTTTTAACTTATTATACAAAAGTTAAATTCACCTTCAATTTATTTTTTTCTTCAGACTGCATAACAATGGTTGAACGGCAGACACCTTATATTCCAAGTCGTGGTATTCCTTTATCCATCAAAGTATAATATTGGTTATTTTAGGTTGTTTTGTTTATGGTTGTTTATGATTTTTTATATGTTTTTTTAATCTTTTTTTATATGCCTTATTATAGTACTTTTAACTTTTTTTTTTAATTTGTTAAATTTTTTGACGACGACCGGAATCAGAGTAACATGCTCTTTAAATAATTTGCTCCTTTAAAATTATTAGATAAAGTGATAGCTGCATGCAGGAGCGTTCATACAATTATGTAAATCATAAAGTACAATTTTGGATTTGAGGGGTTTTAAATGTTTGATACACAAGTTTCTAATATATATATATATATATATATATATATATATATATATATATATATATATATATATATATATATATATATATATATATATATATATATATATATATATTTTTGAAAGAAATGTGGGCGCTTCTGGTTATGTCAACTGAATAAAATATAAATAGCAAATTTAATTTCAATACTAAAATTTTTAGAACGTCGTTTTTTTAAGTCGTAAAAGTTCTAGTTGTTAGATGTTTTCTTTATTACTGTCGAATTATTTAAATGTATCTTATGCATTTGTTAAATGTATTGAATGTGTTATATTTTTATGGCGTTACATTTGTAAAATTGTTTTTTTATTTCATTTAAACTAAAACATTACTAGCCAAGGTTTGACTTGGAAACCAATAGGTTGCGCAAATTAAAAATTGTAGTACTTATTTAAAAATTTGACGACGCTGGTTATATAATATAATCGGACGAACTTTTCAATTTAATTGGACGAACCACTATGGATTGAGATTGTAACTAAGATTTGTAACTCATTGTTATTTTTGCAAACCATGCGCAATATTTATGAGTGCGCATTTTTATAAATCTATTATTTTATGCAAAAAAAGTCAACTCTTTTCTTAATGCGTTATTTGGCTGCTATTCATTTCAAATTAAAGGGATCCCGTTTTGACGGGATATTTTGCTCCCATTCATTGCATATATCTTTGTCGAAAAAAGGTGCTATGAAAAAAAAAAGCATTAGTTGAAGCCTCGGGACAAAAAAATCTATTTAAAATGTACAACCTCATTTTGAGAAACCGTTTTTATCAATTTATTATACTTTTATGAAGTTACTAATATGAGAAATACTTTATTATCTTAAAAAAACAGGTGCAGTTTATTATAAAACTTAGAATATATATAATTTTTTTACCTCACTATTTAAAAATCGATTAACTTCTTCAAAACTCTTGTTTGTTTAGAAAACAATAACAATTTATAACTGAAAAACCCTTCCATTTTAGAAAAAAAATTAACTAAAGTTGCTTGCATTAAATAACTGAGTTTTGTTAGAATAAAGTTTGCAGGCCCTAAACTGTTTCAAAAATGAGATCAGATTTAAGATCGGCTATCTGTTCTAAGCGATCAAAAAAAGAACATTTTGTCAAGACAGAAGTATTAAGTTAAATCGTCAGCGAATAAAGCAACTTTAGATATAAGATTATCAAGAAGATTATTAATGTAGATAAGAAACAAAACAGGACCAAGGATAGAACCTTGAGGTACCTCAAAAGCTATTGGAAATGAAGAAGTGTGTTGGCTTTGAGAGGATGACTTAAATAAAGCGGTTTAAAAAAATAATTTTATAATCTTATAAATTTTTTTGCAGATACATCATTGGAAACAAGCTTATGGAGAAGACCAGCATACCAATCTTTATCGAAAGTTTTATATATGTCAAGAGCAATAGCCGTTTTCCTCGCCGCATTCTCAATAGAATCTTTCAGTCACACCAAATATGAAAATTGAACTAACTAAATATATAAGTACTCTATATTATTCAAATTGAATAATTTCTGCATTTGTGATAAGTGCTTCAATAAGTAGTAATTACTCAGTTTGTTTCAAAAATTATGTTTCTTTAAAATAGAAAAAAAAACTTAGAATAAAGTTACTTTTATGTTATCATAGAAAGCTCGAAGAAGACTGAGACCGGTCGTCGTGTACACCTGATACTACACAAATAGAATACATAAATTTGTTAGTTCATTTTGCATTTTATGTGTATATTTTTTTTCATTTTCTTTAATGAATAGTCACTCAGAAAATATCTTTTCTTACCGCCATAGTGGATCAATTTTTTGGAAAGTAGTCGATGTGACCAAGTTTTTAGTATATCAAGACTGGTAACGTAGCTCGTTTGTACTCCTCTTAAATCTTCAGTTGCTTTTCCGTCCATTTTTAAACCACTTATTCTTCAAACTCTCTTTTCTGACAAAAAAATATTGATAAAAATGCCACAACGCATACCTGTACTCGTTTATCTCAGATTAAAACATAATACTTGAATTCCTTTATTGTTTCTCCAGTTACTTTTTCTTTTTCGCCGAGTATCTTTATTGGTATCACGACTTCTTCAATTGCTGTCTCTTAAACCAAATCTCTTACTCACAATGTCCGTAACGTCAATCAAGTCGTAAAAAAACAAATTCTACTCTTTTTTTGTATTGACTGGATGCAGAAATTCATAAATACATTATCAAGTTTATCTTTGCCAAAAGGTTCAAAACACTTTCTTGGCAGCTGTATGTAGTGCAAAGCTTCTTGTTTTTTGCTAAAAAGGCTGAATTCCAGACTTCAGCCTTATACACAGAAAGGCAAAACTTTTTTATTTTAAATGATAATTTATTTGTTCTAAACCATATTTTTAGTTTAATATTTGTTCTTTTAGAGAGGTTTTCAACTGCCGTTGAAAAGTAGAATAAGTTTGTAACATCTGCAAACATTAGGTTTTTAAACTGTTTGAGGCATTTAGAAGGTACATGTTTGTACATGGCGCAAGGTTGTTTATATAAATTAAAAGCAAATGTGTTTATATCTAAAATAAATGCTAAAAATTTACAAATGCTTTAAAAAATGTTTACATGAATAATCACTTCCTACTAATTATTAAAAAAATGTTCTACCAGGATATTATACTGATCCAGAATTACAAACATGAAATTTTAAACGGGTAAAAAAAAAAAAAAAATAAAGTCGCAACAAAAATAAAGAAAAAACTTGAGAGCTATAAAAAAACGCATAAATAACAATAAAGCTTTAAATATTTACAAAACATTTTAGTGTTTTTAATACTCATTTTATTGATCCGCATGTATTGAGTACCTGCTCTGAAAGTTAATTTCAATTCAACTCTTCAAGGCCCTGAAAGTCATTACAGCCAAAGAGGCTACTTTTAGTTATAGTTATAATCCTCTCTCAATTCTGTAACTCCGAAACACGAGCCTTGAGGAACAAGACCGCTGCGCGGAGTAACCAATTTTAATTTTTAGGCTTCTAAAAGAAGATCAAATGATCTTATCGTCAGAAGCCTTTTACAAAACAGAGTACGTAAAGTATTATAAAAACGCCTTTTTACAATAAGAGAACGTAAAAAATTAACATAAAAATATTAAAATAGCACTTAGATAAATAGAAACAAATTGGCAACAAAATATATAAAATGTATAAAACAAAGATTGAACATACATTTCAAAATTATTATATATCATAAGACAAATTAAAAATATTCTAAGATATTTTCAATAGAGACATCTTCTTTGCTTACTTTTCTAAAGCATTTGATAAAATTCTTCAGATTTCAAAATTTTTGATTTTCTTTAGAATTCGACAGGTTTGAAATGTACGCTATAAAATAATTTGTTCTTAATTAGATGGAATTCTTTTTATCAAATTGAAGAGAAATAGTTGTTCCCGGAAACATTACTTCTATATAGCATAGTGTTTTAGTGGTGTATCCTAAGGCTTTGTTTTAAGACCAATTTTTTTTAAATGCATTTCAATAATTTTCAAAATAAACTAAAAATGTCCGCAGACCAAGTGAGCACAGGACCTGAAAAAGACGTCTTTTTAACGTTTAAAAGACATCCAAAACGTTCAAAAGACGTCCAAAACGTTTAAAAGACGTATTTTTACGTCCTGTGCCTTCTGGGGAGATATCAAAATAATCCGTGATAATAGCTGTAATGATCAGCTGGGCCTACTGAGTGATATAAATGTTCTTGTTAAGTGCAATGACAAGAGTATATATTGAAAAATGTAAAACTACGCTTGTTACTACTAAAAAACTTACTGTAAAAACAAAGTTTAACGAAAGTATTAAAAAGTTTTTGATTATCAATTTAGTATTGTAGAACTTGATAAAGATCTTGGTGTTATGTTAAAAAATATCTGAAATACGATTATTATATTTCAGTATGTAATCTTAAGCAAATAGAATTTAATTTAATATTCTTATGTTTTTCAGACATGTTTTCGTTTTTAAATATTGAAATAGTTAAACTGTTATACGTTTTGCTAATACGTCCTTAGGCCGGGTAAATAAAAAAAAAACAATTGTTTTTACTCAGTAATTGAACAGCTTTACGTTAATAAAATTTTTTTGCCTTTTTGCTTAACTTTTTATTCACGTAAAACTGAGCAATTACTCGATTTTTTTGGAGTATATTGCTCGACTTGGCGTGTATAAAATTTTTAGCGATTTTGCTAAATTTTTATTCATGTAAAGCTGAGTAAAAGCAATGGGTTTTTTTTATTCACCCGGTGTAGTATAAGATTTTTACTCCAACGTTTTTTTTTCTCCCCAGTAAAAATCTCATATTAAATTTTTACTCTCATTATGAGATTTTTTACTCCCATAAAATAATACGCGGCAAAATGTATTTTACATAATACAGTAATTATATTTAAATAACAATATTTAAAATTCGTGAAATAGATGCATAAGTAAATGCACTAGATTTTCAACTGTTAATCACAACATCAAAGTGGATTCCTGTCGAGCTGTCTAGAAATATAGAATAATCACTTAACTTATTAGGCCGTAAACGGCATGGGTAGGTCATTATTTCCGTTCCATATTGGCTGTATACTTGGATATCTACCTCCATAAATGAAGAAGATCCAATTATTTCCGCATCAGTTACCCATGTCACATCTTAAAGCATTTTGGTTTTACAAGTATGCGTTCGAGTTGGCATATTCAAATATCCAGTTATTTCATTCTGTATTTTGTTACATATGATAAATAACTTTGTTTTTAATTGGCTTATGTTCATTTTCATTTCCAGTTATGATACTATTTATAAAAGCAGTTTTCATCTCTATGGATTCCTCTAGGACAAAGAGGTTGATGTTTCCTACGGTGATATTGTATTTTCTAACAATTCCAAACTTTTTTGCAATTGATTTTCTCATATCAAAATTTGCATAAAAGTTTCAATATTTTTGCTTAAATACTTGCTTCTTTATTGCTTTTCAAGTAACCGCAGTAATTAAAGCGTTTAAAAGTTGCAAAAATACATTTCGCTGAAAAATATTTTATGGGAGTAAAAATCT
Organism: Hydra vulgaris; assembly: GCF_038396675.1. Lineage (NCBI taxonomy): Eukaryota > Metazoa > Cnidaria > Hydrozoa > Anthoathecata > Hydridae > Hydra > Hydra vulgaris. The sequence continues at coordinate 18,338,004 of NC_088926.1, read as the reverse complement.
CATAATGCACAGTGGGCCAGCTATGGACAAAAGTCAAAATTTTGATATGATCCAATCTGACTAAAAATCATATACAATGTCCTATATATATATATATATATATATATATATATATATATATATATATATATATATATATATATATATATATATATATATATATATATATATATATATATATATATATATATATATATATATAACTAAAGTTCTGGAGTTATTTTATTATATTTGTTGTTAAATAATTCTTAATCATCTTTCCGGAACAGCTTTACAGTAATTTAATGAAAAGTTGACAATTTTCTTATAATTTTGTTTACCTTGTTACACAGTTTTATTTAATTATTTTTGCATAACAACAGTATTGATTGCTATTTATTACAATTTAACATTTAAAAGGTAATACTTAGCCACAGTTATGGGTGCTAATGTCATTTTAAGCTGTAATAAATGAACAATAGAATATTTAATAGGCATTAACTAAAAGTTTTATTTCATTATTTTAATGTGTCAAATTGAAAGTATTGTGGCTGAAATTTTAAAGCTGTATGTACTACTGCCTAAAAAGTTGCATGTCATCTTTGCCATATTTTCATCAGCTCTGCCATTTAATGCAAATGCATTTCAAAAGTATTGCCTTGAGGTAAATTTATTTGTTAATATTATATCCTAAGCTGTGGCTTACTTAGCTTTTGTACATGATTGATTGTCTCTTTTAGGTGGCTCATTTGTTTGTACAGAGCTACCCATGGTGTTACATGCCTAAAAATTTGCTCAAGATATTATTACACGGACATGAGGTTGTGAGGAAAATAGTTTTGCCTGAAGAGGCACAGGAAGCACGAAACAAGGATTTCAAATGTTTCCGTGAAAACTACACACGCAAGTGCAGTCGTTTGAAAACTAACTATGATGTATTATGCCAACTTTTGTGCTCATTCTCAAAATTCTCAAAATTCAAAATCTCAACACTCAAAATATAATTTATTTTTTTATGCATTTATGTATGTTTTATATATTGTTAATGTGTTTCAAATTGTCAATGTTTTATTACAATATTTTTGGTTTTTATTGTTAATAACCTAAACCTTTACTTAAAATTAATTACCTAAATACTTAATATTTAATAGTTATTTAAAATAGTACGGTTGAAATCCGATAATAATTTATTTAAAAACCCATTTATCTATGTGTAACTAAGAAAATTATTTGGTTGTTAAGCAGTATAGGTATCCATAACTAAATTAAAAAAGTTATGACCTCCATATAAAGTATGACCTCGTATTGGTACTCAAGCCAAATTAAGCGAATGTAGCAGTCATAAAAAATCTGCTATCAAAAAAAGTTGTTGCAGTGTAAATTAGGTATCCATAAACTAGGTAACCACAGCAAACAATTGATAAATATCCCCCTCATAAGAACCTTATGTTAATGCAAACCTCATATTAATGCACAAACTAATTTTAATGTATATAAAACACATAAAACATCAGCAACTACCAAAAATAGGTTGTTGCTAAGCAAAATTAGGTATCCATAGCAACCAGATATAAAAATATCACTTTCATAAGAAACGTAGACCTCGTATTATCACTCATGCCAAATTTAGAAAATAAAGACCTAATATTTAATTAGTTATTTATTTTATCCATTAAAAGTGAATTCTGGCCCACTGTGTAATGGGAGTTAAAATTTAATATGGATTTTTATTGGGGAGTAAAAAAAACGCGGGAGTAAAAATCTCATACTACACCGGTCTCTTATCTTAAATATACGTCTTTTTAATTGGAACCGTTTTTGAACAAAATTATTAGTTTTTTTTGAAAGAGTACAACGCAGAGCAACGAGACTAATACCAGGATACTCAAAGTTAACTTATGAGGAATGATTGAAAAGACCGAGTCTAACGATCTTATTTAAAAAGACCGAGTTTAACAATCTTATTTAAAAAGACCGAGTCGAACAATCTTATTTATGAAAAGTAAAAGAAGTTGATAATTTTAATGATCAAATTATCAACGTAATAACAATTTATATCAGCTCGAATTGATTTTTTTTATTTTAAGGAACCTTTGTCAATCAAAAAGACCAGCAATAACTGATCGTTAAATATGACGGCAGTTTAAGAAACATTTTTTAGAACAATAATCAATCAAATAAAAGAAAATGTTATACCAATTTTTTTCATCGCAATTCGGAACATTTGTCTTTTGATGTCAAACTTATTAAATCAGTAATGAACTTTATTATATATATATTAGTCATTGAATTGTAAATAATTATTTTAAATTGTCAACTAGTGGTAAAACTAGTCATTAAACTGCAATTAAAACTAAACGTTTTAGAAGTGGTTCAGTAACCATTCGATCATCGCAAAAAAATTAAATGTTTTTTTTTTGTTATTGTTTTTTCTTATCTTTATTTTTTCTAAACAAAGTCTTCGTTTGTAAATTTTTCTTTTTATATATTTGTATAAAAGTTGTAATAAAGATAAAAAAAAAAAAAAAAGAACAAAAAGAAAATATAGTTTTCAAAAAAAAAATAGTTCCACTAAAAATAATATAGGTCTACTAACAAACGCTGTATCAAGTAATTCACAAGAAATATTTTGGAGTCACTTTGGAAATTTTCAATTTGGTGATTTTATTGACAAGCTTTTGATACTATTGATCATAAAGTTCTTATCAAAAAGTTTGAATATAAAATTACTGGATATTTGTTATTAGGCTTTAAATTTACTTAACTTGAAAGCAATCTGTTTACGCCGATTATGTATGTCAACTAGTTTTAATTGCAAGCGGAGGTTTTATAAATCTTTATTAAGAATCTCATTTCTTATTTAAATAGATTATTTCTTCAAAACCTCTAACGTAATAACAATTATGTTTGCGGATGGTTCTAACTTATTTCTATGTCATAATAACATTATTTCACAGTATGAACATTGAACATCAAATATGTGTACATATATGGTTAATGATATCAATATTTAATGATACTTCAAGGATGGAAATAGAATCTATTTTAAAATTCGTTTTCTACCTGTAAACTCATTAGAATTTGATTAAAAATTCTTCTTTTTTTTTCCTTTTTAATATTTTGGCAACAAAATATTAAAAAGGAAACTCTTTTCTCTACAGTACATACTGAAATTATTTTACTTTTGCTGTGTTTTTATTACTTTTTAGCATTTGAACATATTAAAATTAATCGTTATTAATTATTTAACTTTTTTTTATACCTATAATTTATGAATCAAAAAATTTTCTTTAATTATGAATCAAAAAAAGGAGAATTAAAAATTAAAAAAATTAACAAGGAAAATTTGAAGAATTTAAAAAAAGTGTTCGCGGGTCTTCTCATAAACTCTAACGAAAACAATTAAAAAATATATATATATATATATATTATATCTTATACTGCTGATTTTGGGTGAGCAGTATGACGTCATACTGAAATAGCCTGCTGCCGGGGGACTGGCAAATTGCCTGACTCGCAATGTAGAGCTGCTACATCGACTGAGGGTTTGGGATGGGGCAGCAATCTTTTCATTGATTATTTTTCATTTTTTTATTCTTTTTCTAAAAAAGTCGTATCTATTTAGATAAGAAAAAATAGTGAGCAAGTGCTTTTTTTTTTTATTTTATTTTTTTTTTATTCTTTAATCTTTACAAATTTGTAATATATAGAATCTTTACAGAGTAAATAAAATTTTTAAAAAATCACAAAGTTACGTTATACAAAAAAATATATAAAATAAAACTCTAAAGTATTAGAAATTACTTCAAAGATCTTTGAAGTCTTTCTAAAAAACGCGGAAAACTTGCAGAAGACCGACGCGTCGCGACGGTCTAGTCATCAAGAAACCACTATGCGTTACTAATATTTTTGGATACTTCAATTTAAAATAAGTTTGTATTTAAAAAAAAAATGTTATCAGTTTTCGGCAGAATGAAAATAAAAATCCAAAATGCAAAAAACAAAGAATGCAGACAAAAAGAAGTTTTTAATTTTTTAATTTTATTTCAATACACATAAATATAAGTAGGTACACGATTTGCTAAATAGGTAATATATAGTCGTTCAAGTGTTGATAAATAAACCTATTATTTGTTTTTCTATTTTTGTTATTGCTGTTGTTTTTGAGTGATTTAGGGCTTTTAGAGTTATTAGAGTTTACATTGGTTTCGGAACAAAGTTAGTTTTATACATAGTCTTAAATGCTTTAGGGTTAATAAAAATTCATAAAGTTGTTAGTGTGTAAAATGAGATCTTTTAATAACGTTTTCAGAGTATTTAAGTTATTCGATTTTTCCAATTGAGTATTTTTGGATATTAATTTGTTATATAGACAAGGACCATGGTACGAAATGGAAAAGCACGAAGGATTAGTTTATTTAAAAGGTACGTTGAAGTTTCCCGTTCCTCTGGTACGGTATCTATTTTTGCTATTTTGGAAGAAATTCTTTGAAACGTAAGAAGGAACAAGTCTAAGTTTATATTTGAGCATAAATAACAAATTTTGGAATATATTGATTTGATATACATTTAATGCTTTCAAATTTTTTAAAAGTGGCTACGCACGCGAGAGTCTATCCTTATTAAAAACTATTCTTGCAGCATGTTTTTGTTTTCGATATAGTGTGGTTAGTTCGGATTTATGAGTCTCGCCCATACAACATTAGCGTATATGTAGTTGGTTTGTATGAACGAGAAGTATAGAAACTTTAAATTATCAGGAGACAGTATAGAACTAGCTTTATAGAGGATACCAATGTTTTTTGATATTTTGGTATTTAATATATCTATATGTAATTTCCATGATATGTTCTCATCAATAAGTATCCCTAGAAATTTAGTTGCTTGAGTTCTTTCTATTTCTTTAGTATCTATATTTAGCGAAGGTAAATAGGGAGGCATTTTTTTAAGGTTAGAATGAAAAAGAATGTATTTGGTTTTTTTCTGTGTTTAGCGATAATTTGTTAGATTTTAACCAACTGTTTATTTTTTCAAGTTCAGTATTTGCAGTTTCATAAAGTTCTGTAATTGATGAGGATGCATAAAATAAATTGGTGTCGTCTGCGAACATTATGACATCCAATTTACTTGAGGCTTTGGGAAGATCGTTTATGTATATCAAAAACAAAAGAGGTGCAAGAATGGAACCTTGGGGGACACCGCATTTTATTTTGAGTAATTTTAAAAATTTCTTTTTATGAGCAATAACGCATTGTTTTCTGTCTAGTAAAAAATTGTTGAACCAGTTTAGTGCAACACCTTTCATCCCATTTTGTTCCATTTTCCTAATTAAGATAGCGTGATCTACTGTGTCAAACGCCTTAGATAAATCAACAAAGACTCCAAGGACGTATTTTTTGTTTTCAAAGGAGTCATTTATATTATTTATAAGATCAAGAACTGCGTGTTCGGTTGAATGTTGCTTTTGGAATTAAAACTGTTTTTCATTTAGGATTTTGTTATTTATTAGATATTTATACAATTTATTGTATATAACTCTCTCCAAAAGTTTTGAAAATACAGGAAGAACTGAGATAGGTCTGTAATTATTTAGTATAAACGAATCTCCGGTTTTTAATATTGGTTTTACCTTATTACGCTATTTCGATACAGATCCTGTAATAATTGAAGATTTAAATATTTTATTGACTGGTTGTTTTATCACCGGAAACACATTTACAACTATATAGGTAAAAATGTCGTCTATCCCAGGGGCTTTATTCGACTTAAGCGAGTTTTTTGCAATTTCTAGTTCTTCATGGTTTAGTCCAGAGAAAATGTTTAAAAAGAAATGTTGGTTTGTGATATAGGTTTCGAAGGAGATATCAGGGCATTGAATTTTTGAAGCCATATTAGGGCCTATGTTTGCAAAAAAACAATTGAAGTTTTTAGCGATAGAAATTTTGTCGATATATTTAGTTTTGTTAACGATAGTTTTATCGGGTAAATTATTTGATTTTGTATGGTTTTAACCTATTATTTCTTTCAATATGTTCCAGGTTTTTTTAATATCACTTTTGCTTTTTTGTAGTTGTTTTAAACAATAATAATATATTTTTATTGAACTCTTTCTAATTTTTTCAAATATATTTTTGTATTCCTTGTATGTAGTAAAAACAAAACAATCGAGTTACGGTTTTCAAAATTGTATATTTTTTGTTCGACTTTGAAAGCCTTTAGTTAGGCGAAGTTTCTTAAAGTAAACGAAGTTGAAATCCATTAAACTTCGAAAAAATGTTAATTAAACGGTTATGAAAGCCGTAAAAAGTTGTAGCTTTAACTTTTAATTGACTTTGAAAACATTTAAAAGTCGTTGAAACTTAATTATAATGATGTTGAAAGCCGTAAAAAGTCGTAACATTAATTTTAATCGACTTTGAAAACCTTTAAAAGTTGGTAAAACTTACTAAAAACGATGTTTGACGCGGCATAAAGTTGTAAATAAAAATTTTACGGTTATGAAAATTGTATAAATTTGTTTACATTATATTTAACGAATTTGAAAACCTTATAACTTTGTGTATGTTATTTAACACGATTTAAACATTGTAAAACATCAAACAAATAAGCCAAAGACCCATTGCTCGCTGGTTTGGCAGTAGAAGGAATACAGGGGAGATAAAGCCTATGGGGTGTGCAATATATGCAAGAAAGACCTAAAAATGAATTCTGGTTCAACATCGACCCTGAGTGGTCACCTGCGATCCAACCATAAGGATGAATACATCGAAATGTGTCAAATGTATACGATTCAATGTTATGAGAATTCAATGTCAACAAATGTATGCGATTTTTTTTAGGTCACAGGAAAAGAAAAAGGGCTCTAAAAGCCAGAAAGAATCTGTGCTATCCAACACAGAGCACCACTCAACTTTGTGGTGACATGGAACTCATGATTTACCTTGCAACTGACAATCAGCCTTTCTTAACTGTTGGAGTTGTTCCATTCTCAGGAAAGCACACTGGTCAGAACATTGCTACTCAGTTGGACAACTTGGTTAAAAGTTTTGAGTCACTCAAAATGGTCAAGAAGCGGGTTGTTGTGTGTGATCAAGCTTCAAATATAAAAGCTGCACTGAGGAAGTCAGAGACTATTGCTAATTTTGAAAGTGGTTCAATCACGCGCATTGACCTCAAGCTTAACGTGGCACAGTGGGAAATAGTACAACAAAATCGTACCATAAATGTTTTTTGTTCAAATTTCAATTTCACTACTGAAATTTTTTTTTAATTTTTTTAAATAGTTTAATAGTCAATCTTTACTAAAATGTAGGAATTTCATTTAATTTTATGTAAAAAGATCATTTTTGAAGCCCTACCGTTTCATATTTTTGAAAACTTTCAATTTAAACTTATTTGTTTCATAACTTTAAAAGTTATTTTCTTTAAAACTTTTTATGAATAAGTATAAAGTATTATATATTTTTAAAAGCATCATGTTATGGAGATTTTAGAACAAATTCATTTTTTTAATTATATGGTTTTGTTTACAAATAATTAATTGAACTATAAAGTAAGAAAGAAAAAAAAAAATTCTTAAAGTTCACCGATGATTTTGGCAGTCTCCGACGCTTCCCGAAGCTTTATTTTACAATTAATTAGTACTCAACGCGATTAATGCATGTACTGGAAAATACACGAATTTTGCGTTTTTATAAAAAGGTTATGTTTCGCTGCATTTTTTTAACCCGAATAATTTTTAGAAAAAAATTTTTTTTTTTCTTCTAGTGCTTTAGTTTGTCTAAAATCAAACAAAGTTAAATTTTTTTTTAATTACTCAAGTTTAGATATAAAATTTTGCTTTATAGTTGATGGACCATATTTTGGTATAAAATAGTGCTGCTCTCAATGAAGATAAAACATTAAACTGAGAAAACAACTTTTTCATACAAGTTTTAAGTTGTATGTTTAATTTCTAACCAGTCATATGTCTGCAAACATATTAAAGGTCGAAAAAAATTAGTTATTTCAAGTTTAAAATCTGTTTTTTCCATTTTATATGAAAGTTTTTATTAGTATGAGTGTGAAGAACACACAAATTGACATACGACTAGTTAGACTTTTAAAGTTAAACCTCTTAAGGTTTATTTAAAAGTCTAAGCTCAAAATTCAAACATTACTGTGATGTGAGCCATCCCTATTTTATAATGCCATAAAACTATTTAATTAAAATTCCGGTCTTTAAATTATCATAGATTAATATATATATTTTATTTGAATATATATAATTTTTATTTTTTTTGTAGAAAATATATATACATATTTTCATACTCCATCGCAAAAGATATGTTAAGTTTTAAACAATATATATAAATATTATTTAAACTTAACATATCTTTTAAAACTTAACATATCATATTGTTTAAAAACAAATGTTGCAGACCGGAAAAAAATATGTTTGTTATCACCGAGAACAAACGAGACAAAAAAGTTTGAGAACTTGCATTAACGGCGTTGAGTAGCTTAGGTGTCTATAAAAATGATTAAAAATCAGGTGTGGATACGTGCGGTTTATAAAGTTATAGATAAAAAAGAAATAAAAGTCGGAAAACAGAAAACCGCTTTTTATCGTGGTTTCAGACTATCTGTTTATAACAAAAGTTTTTTTTGTCCAATTTTTATTGAGAATTAATTTTGATGGACATACATTCAATCCTTTTTGCATTTTGTGATGAAAATTTTATCAGCATTTTGTGAAAACTGCGTCATTTAAAAAATATTACATAAAGAGTTGAAAAATTTATATAACTGCAACAAATTTCCAGTGGAAATTAAATACTCTTTAAAATGACAGCATTTAAGTGTTCAAAACGTCAACTGTTACTTTCCTATATTGATGAGAAAGAACAACTGAGACACTATCAATAATTTTAAAAGAAATCTATCAAGTTCCTCAGGATAGCTTGTGTTTCATTGTTAGTGATATTCAAAGGAACATTATTCCGTCGTTTAATAAACGATGAACCAAGGCGTCACGGAAACGACGCCTTGGTCCATAGTTGGACGCTTTTCTATCTAACAACAGTAATTGGTTAGATTCGGAATATAGTGTATTTTTACCAAAATCGAAAAACGCAATAACAGGCCCCACGCCATCTACGTCATTTGAAAAACGTGGAAAGACCGTGCATGTCTTATGGAGATTTGTCAGAGACCAGTAAAAAAAGAAAAATTCCACGGTTAAGGAAATTGGATTCGAGCATATCTTTAATGCATATCTTTAGGCATTACGTTCAATAGGAGAAGAAACAGAAGCAAAGATTGTGGGAAGCATTAAGAATTGCCGAAAAAAAAAAAGGTCTCTGTTTTGAGTTTTATGGAAAACACAAACGTTTTACTGACAGATGAAGGAGCACTAAGCTTGTTTGTTGATTTAGATATAACTAAAGCTCAATATTTATTATAGAGGAAGTTGACAGACGAAAAAAACTCCTTATTCCCACCGTATTATAAGTTGCAAGAAATTAAACAAACTTGCTATCCACCATCTTCTGCAGTAGAAATTACGAACACACATGCAAAATTTATGGAACTGCAAGATTTATTGGATCACACTGTAGGTAGAATTTTGACTATAGATTCCGTGTACAATAATAAATTTAAACAAATAATTTTGTATAATAAATGGGGTTGTGATGGCTCCTCTGGCCAAAGCGAGTACAAGCAGAAACTTCAGATGGAGTCTGAACTTATTTCTGATGCGAATTTATTTATTAGTTCTTCGGAACCGATCAAATTAGTTGATGAGGTCATTGGCGCAGTTGTTTGGCAAAAGCCGGCTTTTTCGTCTGTACGTTTTTATTGACCTATATGCATAGAATTTTGCAAAAAAGACTCCTGAGAAAACTAAAGTTGTTGTAGATAAAATAAAAAGCCAAATATACTCTTTAAGGCCATCTATAATTAACAAAAGTTGTAAAGGAATACAAGTGAAACATTAGCTTTTTTTAACAATGATAGATGGAAAAGTGGCTCAGGTATTAACGGATACGCCTTCTGCGTCTACATGTACATTATGTGGAGCTACTCCACGACAGATGAATGATTTGACTTAAGTGTCTGCTAGGCCTGAAAATGAAAGTTCGTATCAAATGAACTGTCGACATTACATGCCTGGATTCGGTGTATGGAAATGATATTACATATTACCTACAACCTGTTTTTCCAAACATGGTCAGCTAAAGATGAAGAAAAAAAACGACAAAAGTAACAGAAGAAGACCTTGGTACAGAAGCGTTTTCGGGAGCAGCTAGGATTAATCGCCGACAAACCAAAACAAGTAAGTGGTAATACCAATGATGGTAATACTGCTAGGAGATTTTCTTACAATGCCAGCTGCTCTTCTGAAATCACCGGAGTAAATGAAAACTTGATTAAACAACTTTGCATAATTCTACAAGCTCTCTCCTCAGGTGTTATTATAAATGCTGATTTATGTGAGTAATTATAGCTGTTACTTTATGCCGTCTTCAGTACACAAAATTTTATTTCATGGAGAAAATATCATAAAACATTTTGCAGTATTGCCTATCGGTCAACTTTCAGAAGATGCGCAAGAATCCCGTAATAAAGATTATAAAAAATTTTGCCTTCATCATGCCAGGAAATGTTCTAGATTAGCTACAAATGAGGACGTATTTCATACTCTTCTGTACACTTTCTATCCCTACACCAGCATTAAAAAACCGTACAGCAAAAATGTCCAAGAACTCGATGAAGATACTTTGCAGCTTTTGAAAGTCGACTAATTTATTCCATAAAAACTCACTGTACAAAAGTTGTTATTAATAAACTATTCTGAATATTGCTATAGTAAGCATTTTATAAACTCTTGAAAATATATCTCATGTAATCATGTAATTGTTTAAATATATGCAAATTAGTTAATTACACGCAACTATTAAAAAATCAAATTAGTAAAGCAATTAAACCTAATATAAGGAAAATGTTTGTTTAAAAGTTTAAAAAGTACGTTTGTTTTTTTTTGTCAAGAGATTAGCCAAAAGCTCGTATTAATGTTTTTTTATTGTATCAATTTAATATTAATTTATTTTACAAATAAATATTTTTTGTCGTTTCTAATACTTTTAAAGCTTTTAAATAAAATTAAAAAGGACATGTTTAGTTAAAAGTAAAAAAAAAATGATAATGGTGAGGTTTTTGATTTTTATTTGCAAGTTTTATATAAAAAAAATTTTTATAAAAAATATTTCCTTAGAAGCCTCATACACTACTCTACATTTGTGCAAAATTTCAACACTTTATCTTTAGTAACAAAAAAGTTATTGATTTTTGATCCAAAACAGACCTTTATTTTCCACTGTGCGCGGCCCTGGAAAGGACTGTCAACAAACAGCCTGATATCAAGGCTGCTATCAATGCATGCAGGAAAATCTCTACCCAAGTCCATCACTCTCCTCTTGCTGAAGAGGTGTTGAAAAAGAAATGCCTCGAGGTGAATGGTAATATTTGTAACTTTTTAAGCAGATACGAATACAAAGTTTTACAACTTAATGTCAAATTTTTAAAAATATTTTTTAATTTTAAACAAAGTTTTTTAAGAGTTTACGATTTCATGCAAAGTTTTTTGCAAATTTTTATTTTAGTTTTTGCTTCATTACCCTACAGAAAGATCACTGCTTCTTGTGCTACCAGATGGAACTCTGTCCAGATGATGCTCCTAGACATCGACCATCTCCGAAGTGTGCTGTGTGCTCTCCGGGCTGACAAAAAGGAATGGACCACATCCATTCCTACGGATGAACAATTTGAGCTGGTTGCAACCATTCTGCCACTCCTGACCACATGCCGAATTATCTCTGAGTCAATGTGGAGGGATAAGAAAATTACAATCGTGAAACGATTCCCAAAAGGCGGATGTGACATCATGCCTTATGCTGTACGCTGCCTGCTACACCCCTTCTTGAAAGGACAACAACTGCACGTTTATGGTGTAAGGGATGAGATTTTTGACAAGTTGAAAGCCAGTCATACTATAATAGCAGTCTGGATTTCAAACCAGCAAGGTACAATCTCAGATGAGATCACCAATGTCTCAGATGAGATCACCCATGAGCTTCTTGAAGATGATGGGGAGACTGAACTCTGGAAAGCAGCAGCAATGGTAATAGCTATTAAGTAAAATATAAAATAAATTTCATTAAAACTAGTTAAATATAATTCTATTAATCTTAATGATTCGAGCAAACAAAGTTATAAAAATTTTAATTTGAGGATACGATGTCATACGGGGGACGGCTCAAAGTTGAACAAACTTTTTAAAAATTATTTGAATTTAAACAATTTTAGATTAAAGGAAGCGAAGTTATACGAAGTTTACTAAACGTTTAACTTCCTTTCATTCCTTTTAGACTGTGTCCAGTCAGTTCAGGCAGACAAATACTACAGTTGTGGGTCCGCCGATTACCGTTGAGTGGGCAAAATTCAGAGAAACAACTGTGTTAGATTCAAAGGTTGATGTCCTTAACTGGTGGATGACACATCGCAGAGAGATGCCCATCTTGGTAGGAATAGCACGGGAGTATTATTGTCTCCTAGTGAGCGTGCCTTTAGTGAAGCTGGACAGGTGGTTCACGAAAAGAGATGCAGGTTGTCTCCAAAAATCACTGAGAAGTCGGTCTTCATCAATGAGAACTTTGATTTGTTAAACTCCTTTGTACCTATTTGGGAATACTGCTCTACGGAAGAGCAAATGGCAGCTAGACCTGCTCCAGACAGAGATCAAAATGGTGATGATAATGACTCAGACTAGGATGATGATGATGATGATACCGCCTCATTACAAATGAAATCTCCAGTATTGTTATAATTATATTTTAATTTTATTAATTATAATATTGTAGACATTCTTTTTATTATTATTACTATTATTGTTATTCTTATATATTATCTTATATATCATTATTATTATTATTGTTATTATTATTATTATCAATAATATATTATTGTAACTATATTGTAAATTTTGAGGAAAATAAATATCTTGCTTTTGTTGTTCTTGTTGTTGTTGAATTGGAAAGGCAAGACAGACATTATTTGGGCTCCCAAGGCCAGGAACTAACACAAAAAAATGAGAATGAAAGACTGGAAGTGGACAACTAAATATTATTTACTAGGGTAGCATGCTAAGATTATTTTAGATTAGATAATCGATAATATGCAAATAATTTTTTCGCATGTTTAAGGAATTGGATTTTTGAAATCTAGAATGATTATTAAATAAATGCAAGGGTTTTAGCATATCTTTTGTATATTCTTTATTTCTGTAATGTTACTGTAGTGTATACTTCAAGTTTTTATTATAAAGAAATTAGAACTTAGAAGGACAGAGATTAGCATATACCATATAAGGACAGAGATTAGCATATACCAAACCAGTTATCACTTCACTTTTCTATATATCGGTGTTTTTGAACCTGAACATAGGTAGCTTCTCATCGATTGTGATTTTTTCCAAATCTAAGAGATAGAGTAGGAGTCTAGGAGAATAGAAGGGAAGAGCATAATAGAACTAGCGACATACAAGTTGAAAGCCTTAAGAAATTTTAAACAATTTTCAAATCAAATCAAATATACTTCAAAATAGTTATAACATTTCAAGGAAATTTACAATAGTACAAGTACTAATATAAAGTAAATACCTGAATATAGAACATAACCTTATAGTCAAAGATGAAAATAGTAATAATAACTGATAACAATAATACTAATTATGATAATAATGATAATAATAACAACAATAATAACAATAATAATAGTAACAAAATGATAATAATTATAATGAAAGGAGAATTTCATATATAAGGACAATAACAGCAGCAACAAAAATTTAGAGAATAATGACAGCAACAACAAGCATTTAGTACGAGGATAGTGACTATTTGTACTTGTAAAGAAATTGTTGAACGATAGGGGACGGTTTTTGTGATGATAATTACAGACAAATTGGCAGTTAAGGAATATCACAAGGTCGCCTAATTTTAATATATTTGAAATTAGGTATAGCACATTAGATCTAAATTTATTGTACTGAAAATATATTATTTTCAAAGCTTTTTTTCGGAAATGGGACAACCTTAAAACCCAAAAATAGCACGATATATATTTAGCAGAATTTCTAGATTTACATAATGGCGGACTTTAGCTAGCATTACATTAGATCTGTTGAGTTTCATTGCTAAGTCATTCAGATGGCCTTGAAAAGAAAAATTAGAATCAATTTTAATTCCAAGATATTTAATAGAGTCTAAATGATAAATTTTTTGTCCGCTTAGTCTGAAATTTAAGTGCTTATTAATTGGTCGCAGATTTAATTTAAAGATAATCAGCTCTGTTTTGTTAGAATTGAGAGAAAGTTTATTAGAACGAAGCCACTGAACAAGATTTCCAAGATCATGAATAACATATTTGTTGATTTTTTTAAGTGATTTGTCAACCATTATCATGTTAGTATCATCAGCAAAACGGTAAGCAGTTGCAAGTTTAAAAGAAGTATATAAGTCATTAATAAAAAGAAGGAAAAGAAGTGGTCCTAAAACTGAACCTTGTGGGACGCCATTTGAGCAATTCTGTAAATCAGATTTAGTGCCATTAATGGAAACAAAATGTGTTCTGTTTTGGAGATATGAAGTAAACCATTTTAGTGGGATGCCTCTGATTCCATAGTATTCCAATTTTGTGAGAAGGATGGAGTGATCCACAGTATCAAAAGTTTTTTGCATATCTATAACACCCCACATTCAAAGTGCTTATTATCTCGAGCTCTTCTAATCTTCTCAGTAATTTCAATAAGTGCGAGGGTTGTGGAATGTTTGCTTTGAAATCCATATTGATGTTATTACAAGCATTTAAATTTTTCTAGAAACTTGCATAGCCTGCTATGCACAGCCTTCTCAAAAAGTTTGCTTAGGTTGGAAAGAAGGGAAATAGGTTAATAGTTAGAATAATCTAGTAAGGAGCCTTTTTTATAAATTGGAATGACTTTAGCTACTTTAAAAACTTCAGGGAGTTTGCCACTTTTAAAAGAATTATTTATCATAATGCTTAGAGGTTTGGAGATTATGTGAAAAGTAAGTTCAAGAAAAAATGTAGGTATGCTGTTAGGTCCATAACTTTTATCACTTTTAAGAGCATTATTAATAAGTCTAGATATCTCACCTTCACTCACAGGGTCAATAAAGAAAGAATTAGCATTAGGCAAATTAAGAAAGTCACTATAAGTACGTTTTGATGGCATGAATTTATTGAGTAGTTTTTCACGAATAGAGACAAAGTAGTTATTAAATATATTTGAAACAGTGGCATGGTCTGTGATGATATATTATTCAGATTTAGCTGAGTAGATGTTTTATGTAATGATGCTTTAATATTTATGATATCTTTATGCCTTTCCATGTATTTTTTATGTTGTTCATGTTGTTATTAAAATATGTTATGTAATATGATTTTTTACTACTTTTTAATAAGTTGCTAATTTTATTTCTGTAGAATTTAAATTTTGTGAAAAGTTTATTTTTAGTATTAATGTTATTACATCTAGCAAAATTTTTATAGATTTTGTTTTTTACAGAAATAGATTTAAGTATGCCTTTAGAGATCCAGGGTTTGGATTTAAGTTTGATTTGATTTTTAGTTAAAGTTTTATAGGGGGCACATTGGTTTAAAACTCTATTAAAAGATTTTAAAAGTTGATTGATGGATTCATTAATATTGTCATCTTTTTAATCATAATCTTCCAGTTGATTTTAAAAATTTCTAGAATAAATTTGTTAGAGTCAAATTTTTTTAGACATGATGTTAGTTGGATGTGTCAGGAACACAGACAAATTTTGCCATGTAATCCGAAATAGAAATAGTTAGGTTACCTGAAAGATGATCAGAAGAGTAGAAGTTCATAAAGATATTATCAATAAATGTTTGAGATTTAGCTGTTATACGAGTAGGTAGGATTATGGAAGGATTAAACGAGTAAGAACATAAGGTATCAAGGTAGTTGGAAATAGGATTAGATTCACTCGGTAGATCTGCATTGAAATCACCCATTAAAAAGATCAATTTTTGTTTTTTGCTTAACTTTTCAAGAAGTGGAGTTAAAAATGCTGTATTGAAATCATTTTGATTTATTGATGGATGACGATATATACAACCAATTAGGACATTTGTTTTGTGGGGCTTAATGATTTCAACAAAAACACACTCAGGTAGTTTTGGTTAGAAAATCTTTAAGTCATGACAAACTACATAATTTAAATTAGACTGTAGATATAAAAGAGCACCACCTTTTTTGGACTCAGTGGGTCAATGCTCAATATTGAATCCATCAATAGTTATGTCTGTAATATAGGTATCATTAAGGTATAAGTTGGATTCAGTATTCCTATTGTCATGGGTATAATATTCAATTTACTGATAAGACTGCACAGATCATCAATGTGATAGGGAAGTAATGATATGTTAAGGTGGAGATACAGATCTGAATTAGATTTGATAGCTTTATTAAAGTCAATAACATCATAGAATTTACAATTTATAGTAGAACCAGAGATTGTATTAAGTTCTTTAAGTATGTTTCTTAAATGAATTAAAGATACAAGAAAGTTTGATGATGCATTTTGTGGATTCTTGCATGATAATGTTTTTAATCTATTTGGTTGCACTTAGCATGAACCCATAAACTTCAGCAGTTACAGAAGATGGCTTTGTAGTAATCTTTTACAGTTTTAAAACAAAAGGTGCAGAGTGTTTTATTTTTCATAACTTGATAGGCAGAATGTTGTTATAATGTTTTATTATTGAGGCTAATAAAACAACTTAAGAGTGGTTAAGGATATAATGAATAAGATGAGATTATAATGAGAGAATAGTTACGAGGCAAAATGGATTTGCATATTAACAGAATATATAACACAGTACAGGTAGGTTATACAAAGTTAAGTAGACAGTGTTAAAGAAATTAAGTAGATGCTGACAACTAACAAAAACACTAACAAGCCCATATAATATGGAAACAATATACTTGGGAAGAATGTTAAAATAATCACAAGGAAAAGAGTAAATAAAAATAAATATTAAATGTTAAAATAAGCACAAAGAAAAGAATAAGTAGAAATAAATGTACAATAATGAAGAAAATTCAAATGATAAAAAGTGATAGTTGTGTAAATATATAATAAATAATATAAATTGAAAGGTTAAATTATATATCATGTATATAATCACTAATATAAGCAAAAGAGATATATAGATAGTTATATAGGTTATATAGGTATATAGTAATATATTTATATATATGAATAAACTATATGTTATTTTAGATATACTAGCTATATAGATACAATTATAATTTTAGAAAGTAATGAAACAAATATGGCTAACCAATAATCATCAAAAAGAAAAAATAGGAAGCTTAAATATCTTTAAATCTTTTCCTTTCATTTTTGCTTTAAAACACGCCATTTTCGAATTTACACAACTATTTACGATTTTGAAAACCGCGAAAATATACTTTATTTGAGCTAATACGATTTTGAAAACCGTCAAATTAAATTTCATACAACTTTTTACGATTTTGAAAATCTATTTTATTCGAAGTAATACGATTTTGAAAACCGTTTAATTAAATTCTATACAACTATATATATATATGTATATATAAATAAATAAATATATATATATATATATATATATATATATATATATATATATATATATATATATATATATATATATATATATATATATATGTATATATATATATATATGTATATATATATATATATGTATATATACATATATATATGTATATATATATATAAATATATATATATATATATATATATATACAACCCTCGAAATTAGGGTCGGCATTCGCAATGCCGACCTAATTGCCGACTTGAAAGTGTTTGAGGTCATTTTTCCTAATTCCGAGAGTTGTATATATATATATATATATATATATATATATATATATATATATATATATATATATATATATATATATATATATATATATATATATATATATATATATATATATATATATATATATATATATATATATATATATATATATATATATTTATATATATATGTATGTATGTATAAACTATTGAAGAATCATTTAACAACATTATTTTATTTAAATAATAAGTAATAACACTTTTTTGTATAATGAATGCTTTCGAGCCTATTCCGTTAGAGCACATTCCGAAACGCTCCTTTCGTAAGGAACCATTTCGCAAATATTCTTTCGAAATGATTTGTTTTGCAAGTTTCTTTTCGTAAATGGTTATAGCGGAATTAATAGTATTTATTTTTTTCGTATTATGCATTACGGAAGGTGAATTTGCGCAAGGGCAAACTTCCGCAATAAAAACTTGAAATACGGAAGATAAAAATGCGAAATCTTCGTAAGACAACCCTAATCTATACGCATTATATTCGTATAATAATCCTATAAAAGACGTCTAAAATACGATTGAATCTAGACGTTTTATGGATGTTTGTTCTAAACGTTATTCTGGATTTCATTCTAAACGAATAATTGACCAAATCTGAACGTTTTGTTGAAACGTTGTTTTTGACCTTTAGTAGACGTTTGTGTGTTTACTGGGAAAGTATTATATTAACAGCATACACTTAACATCAAAGAATTAATGTCAAGTCATTACTCTAGACCAGTTACCTAGAGGAGCAGCTGATGAATGTGAAAAACATATATGTAAAACAATAGATCATATGGCTTCTATTTCTTCCGAATTTTCTTTTATTTTCTTTTGAGAATTGTTGTAGTTTGATCTTCTCATATATATATTCAACACAGTGTCAGACAGAGTTGCAGTAAACTATCTTACCATAACCAAAATTTGAGAAACCTGTGACAAAAATATGAATTAGCTAAACCACCATTTTCACTCTTTTGACACAATTGTTGCTTCATGTCATTCAACATTGAAGTCTCTCGAATCTGAAAGTTCTGAGTTACTGTTATGTAATGATTAAATAGCAATTAAAATTGTTATGGCTATGAACAAATTGAGTTTCAACGACGTCAAAGGTCATCTAAATGATTTGTTAATTTTTTAGACACCGACCATGTATCATTCTAAGGTATCGTGGCAACCGTCTTTACATACTTTTCCATATTTGTTTTATTTTTATCAAACACTACCATGAGTTTAAGCAATTTCACACTCTTGGAACAGTAAGATGTCAAAGTTTACAAAGTCTTCAGCAAACAGCTTTTTGTAATACAAGTTCCATAAAACAAATGTGTCTGCTGGTTGTATTTGGAAAACTTCTTACTGGACCCTGCATGCGAGTATTTTATGTATTAGCAGAAAATGGAAGTTTTGAGAATGTTGTCAGGTAGTAAAAGATATTTTTGCAAACAACTAAAAATTACAAATATAATCCAGGTGCACTGTTTTCAGAACAGCAGATTTTTTCGGAAATACTCTCATCCCAAATATTTTTGAATTTGTAAACCAATTTATGCTTCATTGATAACTTCTTCATATATTGAACAAGATTTTTCAATTTTTATTGCAGTAGCAGATGTTTTGAATTGATAATATAAGATTTATTTCTCGATAACGGTTCACAAGTTACTCAAAGAAGAGACAACAAGTACTTCACAAAATATATAGTAATTACCCCCTTTTTTTTATACTTATTTTTCTTATTTGTTATAATATCAATTCAAATTTATTAAAATTGCATTTATAATTTTTTTTTATCAGTTGGAGAGGTGAGGGAAGAGACGGGGGCACAGACCCCTCACCCTAAATTCAATGTATAAACCACTAGTATATGTTGTTATGTAGTGAAATATAATTTGATATTAGACTTACTTATTTTAATAAGATAAAAATATTTATAATAATTACTTATTTTTAATAATACGCTGTGTTAAACCATCACAAGACCCTAAATTCAAAAGTACACTTCTCATATTTAACAGTGGTCAGGAAACAAATTATAACATTTTCTAGCATATAAAAGTTATAAACTTTGATAAAATAAGTTTAAAAAAATGAACTTTTTGACCGTATGGATGGTAGTTTAGTGCCCCCCCCCCCCACCTCCAGCCCACTGAATTGCGCCCTGTTGCTAAAAACTATTTTTAAATTTGTAGCCTACTCTTACAACTTTTTTCGAGACCAAATTGTAGACGTTTTAATAAAAGTTGACAAAGTTATAACAGTTTAGGTTCAGAATAACTTAATTTTGACCAGAGTTTCTTCAAAAAATCCATGTATCAAAAATTTGCTTCTTATATCCTGATAAAACTTGTTGTTTGTACAATTTTCATATTTTTTTCGCCTTTAAAGTACTATAGTAGAGCTCTTTTCAATGATATGTCTATGATTTATACTGGTCTGAACAAGGCGAATAAGTTAACGTAGCTCGTTACACATTATTTAAAATTGGTAACTTTAGCGAAAAGATGTTACCATAGCATAAGGTAACGTTTCTGAGTACATAAAAATGCTTAATATAAAGCTTTTATATAAAAACAATCACATATAGCAGTTATTAATCCTCCAAGGTTATTTTGGAAACGGTTGGTTTAATATTTAAGGTTCCATTTCGATATCTTAGATGGAATTGCCTGCTGCACCAAATTTGGTGCTTGATTTTGTTCATAACTATTGGGGTGGTAATTCCACAAAAAGATGTTCCTGCAATAAAGCTGGTGTAATTTAAATAGATATTTGCAAATGCAATAGTTTCAACAATCATGGTAATAACTATCCCGAGGAATGTAGAGGCAAATTGTCAAATGAACAATTAGAGTCTGATAGCGAACAGATTTAATATGGAACAGATTTTTACATTTTTATACTTTTTAATATTGAACTGTGAGATAAACATTGACAAAGAAATAAAAATAAAAAATTTGGATAAAATTACTATCTGCGTTTTAAATACAATCTTCTTTTGAAGCAGAGCATAAGAACGGTAAATAACTATTATCGTAAAAAAACCGAGACAAAAAACAGAGATCTAGAAGCTAAGTTACACATATCATAAAGCGTCCTAATTTTTTGACATTATTGGCAAGTTACTGAAGAATACAAGAGTATAAAGATAAAAATACAAAGAATAACAAAATTTGTAATCACAAATATAAATTTTTTTGGGGAAAGGGGGGGAGAAGGGGTAATTAAGGAAAAGACAGTTTGATTTTTATTTAGTTAGTAAAAACCGTCCTGATTAAAATCAAAGGATGGTTTTTATATACGTCAAAACTTTGACCTCGTTAATCCGCTTATTGGGGCTCTTTATATGTGGGATCTTTTGGGTATTAAATCAGTAGATCTTTAAAATACCGTGTTAATAAATTAGTTGCTAAATGTGTCTAATGAAAGTCTTTTTTTTAAAAGCTTTTTTGTTAACAGACACCGACCTATATATAAGAAACAATAAATTGTTTAGCATTGTAAAAATTATACATTTAATTATAATATTTGATATATCTACTTAAATTAATAATTAATGTACAATTAAATAATGCAACTTTATTTGCGTTATATTTATTTTACTTTACTTTATATACATAACCAATAAAAGACAAGTACAAAAAAAAAACATGCCAAAACAAAGCTCTTCTGTCTGGAAGTATTTTACAAAATCATATGGTTCAACTAGTGAAGCAAAATGTACCCTGTGCAATTCTTTCATAAAAATGCAAAGGCTCGAGCACATCTGGTCTGATTACCCACATGAGAACTACTATTCATCTGGTCTGATTACCCACATGAGAACTACTATCCATCTGGTCTGATTACCCACATGAGAACTATCCATCTGGTCTGATTACCCACATGAGAACTATCCACATGAGAACTATCCACATTAGAACTATCCACATGAGAACTATCCACATGACAATAATATTAAAAAAATAAGTAGTTAGATAAAACGTCTGTTGAAGAAGTTCCGTAAAAACAAATAAAAGCTGATGGATTCTTTAAACGTAACCTTGGCTGAATTGGTAGCAAAATGTACCATAAAGGATGGAATGTCTTAAAAAAAAATTTCGAAATCTGATGCAATACCAGGGTGTTAACCAGGAATAAATTTGATACAGCGTTTGACGAAATGGGAATTTCTCGAATTATCTCCCAATACTTATCTCATACAATATTTACCATAAATTTACAATAAATACAATAATTATCTCCCCCCTTGAGATTAAAATGTGTTCCGGGAATGTGTAAGGTCCTTTTCTTTTATTCTTTCCTCTTCTACTCCACTTCAGCGCTGCATACATTGATTGGACAGCGCCAAAAGTAAAATAAAAAACCGTCTGCAACATTTATTGAAGATGCATATGAAATCAACACAAAATTAACAGTGGCTTCACAACGACACGACAAGCTAAACTCCGATTTCCAAGAAGTATATAGTTTTATATTTTTTTAACCAGTGTGTATTAATTATTATTATTAAGAATTTTACATTTGATTTATTTAAATCCTAATATATCATTGCCGCTTTCATTTTAAGAGAATTCTTTTGAATATATATAATTTTTCACTGGTGGTAGAGGTCAAAGCTGCCGCCATTAGCGAGAAGCCGCCGCTACTTGCACCTACTTTTTACAGCCGCCTTTTTGCGTTATTAGCAACTACTAAGCCACCAATCGAACAATATTTTCAGCCGCAGCCAATTTCAAAGTCACTATTATTGGCAGGAAAAAAAGAGAGTTTAATAACCTAAAGTCTTCTTGTATAACTTAAAAGCGACAAATTATATGGAGCTCTTTTTTTTGTGTGAATAGCTTTTCGATTTGCTATGTAAATTCTCTCTGAGATGAAATAATAACAAAGCATCCCCTCCTTTATATAATTCCATCAATGTCCGCCACTTCTTTCATATTTTAATTACTGCGTTTTTTATTCTTGGCTTATAAGTTTTTTTTATCGCTCTAACATTTTTTAACTATTAATTTAACTATTTATTTTTTAATTATTAATTAGCTGAATTGAACACAAACAGAGTTTGTATTACTTAGTAATGGATCGAGAAAATATCGTATTTCACATAACAGTTCTTTAAAATGCTTGAACAATAAACTGTGTAGCTCATTTAAAAAAACAACCACAGATTCATCATTAGTATGGAAATTCGGTAAAGCTGTAGTTAAGCAGCCTAAAATAATCTTATTTTTTCGCTTGTTGCGCTTTATCAGAGAAGGCTTTTTAAACATTAGGAACATTAAGTGAAATAATAAAAGAAAAAAGATTGCTGCCCCATGCTAAACCCTTAGTCGATATAACAGCACTTCCTTGTAGCAACAGGCTATAATATAGTCGATGTATATACTAAAACCAATAAATATTCCATATGTTTATATTAAAAAGTCACTACTTTGAGCTTAAAAGTCACTACTTTGATTCCTAATTAAAAAGTCACTTCTTTGATTCCATATGTTTATATTAAAAAGTCACTACTTTTGAGTTTATATTAAAAAGTCACTACTTTAAGTCTTCGCACGAGAGCGCAACAAGCTAAAAAATAAAATTATTTTAGGCCGCTTAACTGTAGCTTCACCGGAAATATTTTGGTCAAATATTAGCTCAAAATTGTAAATTTATCGACGATAAACATTATTACTATAGCCAATGTTTTTTGATTGAAAATCAAAAAGTCGAGTCCTCAGGTGCAGGACTGTTGCGTTAGTTTGCTAACGCAGCAGCCAGTTGGTTTCTTGATATTATATATAAAACAGAAAGCGCTCTTATCGCTCACTCACTTTTGCGTTTCATATGTCTGACTTCGCGTCCGTCCTTGGCGCAATCCGAGATTTTATTGTAAATAACAAGTCGTATCTTCAAGAAATATCTTATAAAGTAATCTCATCTACGTCATTTAATATTAGAGTCCCATCTAAACTCTTTATGGAGCCCGCGATTTAAAAGATAATTGAAGATTTAACTAGCTAAGTTGTTTTTATTTTTATCAATTATTTTGATAGTTGATTTTTTTTTAGATTTATGATAAGGCTACAGATATTATATATTAATTTAGGTGAAATTGATGTTCTTCGTGGAGAATACGATTTACGTTTAAAGAATTACGTTTAAAGACCAAGTTACCAGCTAAGTGATTTTATTATTTGAGATTTAAGTTTATGTTTAGTGATTTTAGGCTATATTTAAGTTAACATATCGTATGTATAGGAAAATTAGATTAAATTATATTAAGGTCAAATTAGACAAGATTTGCGATATCCTTTTGCTAAACTTCTTAAGATTAAATTCAGTTGTTCAAAATACTGTCTGCCATTTTTAATTTTACTTATTGCTCTGTGTTCGTCGTTTACTGATAAGTTTCTTTTAAACAAATTATTACAAGCTATTAAAAATTTTAAAGTCCGTGAAAATTAGAACTTTCAAACGTTCTATTTAACTAAAACATTCTAAAATTAATTGTCTTTCTTTATTGTGAAATAAGTACTTCTAAGTTAGAAATTCTCCTTTAAATTTGACGTTAGATTTGTGAAATGTCTGTATTAATAACAAAAAGAAGAGTCCGAACTATGAATGTTAATTCTATAAAAAAAATATTCGATCAGGCCAACGATTTAATGGAAGACGTTAACAATAGTGAAAATTTTTCAGAACTTATTTAAGAGAAACGGCGAATGATAGATTTGAGAGAATTAAGATTTTAGATGATAAAATTTCAATTTTAATTAATGACGCGGATGAGTTACAAATTAACGATGATTTAGCTACTAACTTAACATTAAGCTTCAAGAGAGAGAATTTTAAAACAAACAATTTTAAAAATAAATTTTCTATTAAATCTAACGACGATGCGAGTTCTACAGTAAAATTTAAAAGTAATAAAATTATTAAACTGCCAACCTTGAAAATTGAAGCATTTGACGGCAATTGGGAAAATTGGCAACCCTTTTGGGAAAATTTCGATTGCTATAAATAAAAATGATGATCTAAGTAATATTCTAAAAATGACATATTTAAGGAACTTGGTCCAAGGACAAGCATATTCTGCAATTAATGGTCTGTCGCTTTCAAACGATAATTACATTTTAGCTATTTTAAAACAAAGATTTTTGATTAAATAATTGACAGTTTCCTTCTGATATGAAAAAACTATTAAAGCTTGAACGCATTAACTATATAAAAATGTAAGTTCTTTGCGAAATCTTCTAAATACTGTGGAAATACAGATACGTAGTGTAGAAAATATTGGTATTGATTCTTTGATGTATGGGTCTTTTCTTTCCCAACAATACTTAAAGAGCTTCCAGAGAAGCTCAATTTAATTATTAGTCGTAAACTAAATGAAGATGGAATCTGGGAAATTAAAGATGTGTTCAATATTTTAAAATCTGAGTTAAGAGCGCGAGAACATATTAATTCTTCTAACTCAAATACTTTACCTTTCACTGCCAGTACGTTTCATTCGAGTGACAATCCGAATAATAAATACGATAAGAAAACTTATTAAAAAAGAAATGACTCTTATTCACCTGTTTGTTTATTTTGCGATAATAACCACAAATCGCATCTGTGTAAATTAGTAGCTAACATTACGGCTGGAAAAAAGTTTTTAGTGAGAAAACATGTTATTTTCGTTGTCTTAGTAATAAACATAGCAATAAGTGTTCTTAAAAATTAAAATGTTTTGAATGTAATCGTTTTTATCATGTATCTATTTGTGACAGTGACAATAGAGATGAACATAATAATAACAAAGACGGCGAGTTGACTTCAGTAGCGAGTACATCCTTTCTTTCTGCTTCTAAATCTGTTCTTCAGCCTACTGAAACCGTATTGTTACAAACAGCATTAGCCACTGTTATAAATCAAGAACATTCCAGATTTGCTACATGTCGAATTTTATTTGATAATTGTTCGCAGCTAAGTTACGTAACTCCTGAGACTTGTGTCAAACTCAATCCAAAACGTATTGATAGAAAAGAAATTAACATTAAAACATTTGGGCACGGTAGCATTTCTGAAGCCTTAGATAGAGCGAGAGTTTCTATGTAAAAGTATTTAAAAGTATTTATGGTTTCTATGTAAAAGTATTTATGGTTATTTTGTAAGTATTGAATGTTTTGTAAAGGATATATGTTCCCCTTTAAGTGGGCAGTATATTAATATAGCATGTAATAATTATAAACATCTTAATGGTCTTATTATGATCGGCTAATCTTAGATTAGCCGATCATATTAATTCTAAAGAAAATTTATCAGTTGATTTTTAATAGGAGCAAGTTTTTATTGGAAATTTATGGAAAATTCAATTATAAGGGGAGTTACCGGTCCCGTAGCAATTAAATCTAAATTAGGATATTTAATAAGCGGTCCCATGATGGTTAATAGGGATCAAATTGATAATTCAACTGTTTTATCTTCTCACTTAAAGGTTGCGTTTGATTTCAATAGGTAACAAATTTTAATCAAAAATGACTTAAATTTATTATGGAATGATTCCAAAATTAGTGAGAGTGATAAGATTGTTTATGAAAACTTTCTGAAAAATATTAAGTTTAATGGTGCAATGTATGAAGTTGAATTGCCTTTTAAAATAGATCATCCGGTGATAGGCGACAATTATAATTTATGCAAGTCTAGGTTCTTAGCATTTAGAGAAAAAACTTGCAAGCGATAAAGATTTATTTGCATCTTACAATAATATTATTAAGGATCAATTGTCTAAAGACATTGAGAAAGTCTCTAATTTGAATCAAATATCGGTGACATTCACTATTTACCTCACCGTCCTGTAATACGTGAAGATAAACTAACTTCAAAGGTTCGTATAGTTTTCGATGCAAGTGCTTGCACATCTGGCCTTCGTTAAATGTGTGTCTATTTTCAGGACCATCACTTAGAATTTGATTATATAGTATAGTTTTACGTTGTCGTGCAAAGCGAATCGCTTTAATTATATTATTGATATTGAGGAAGCATTTATAAACATTGTAGTAGCTGAAAAGCATCGTGACTTAGTATGATTTATATGGTATAATGACTTAATTGATTTAGACAATAATAATTTAAAAAATGCTGATTTAAGTGTTTATCGATTGTGTCGTGTTTCGTTTTGGCGTTCTCCTTACTTATTATCTGCGACCTTAATTAATCACGCTAAATATTATGCTGCGAACGATTTAATTAGAGAAACTAATTCAATCGTTACATTAGATGATTTAAATGCAAGTTTCGTTTCTGTATCCGAAGGACTTTTGTTTTATAATAAAGCAAAATCGTGCTTAAGAGAAAGAAATTTATATCTTAGGAAATTTGAGTCAAATTCAACGGAGCTAAATAGTTTAATCAAAGAAGACAATTCAACCTCAAGTGACATAACCAAAGTTCTTGGTTTAAAATGGGATAAAATTAAAGACAACTTTATTTTTTCCATTCAGGATTTATTATATTTAGTGGACAATAAACCTACTAAACAAAGTATTCTTAGAGTCATTGCAAGTTTTTATAATCCTTTAGGATTAGTGAATTCTGTTATTGTAAGATATTATTTCAATCAATTTGTAAGTTAGGTTGGAATTCACTTATAGGAGATGATATCTTGACTGATTGGAACGTTATTATTAATTATTTAGGTTCAGTACCTTTTATTTGTGTTCCAATATTAAATTTGAGTTATGGTTTTTGCGATGCGAGCCTAAAAGCGTATGGGTGTTGTATTTATTTAAGAAGTAGTGCTGAGGGAATTGCGAATTCTTGTCTTGTTACTTCAAAATCAAGAGTTTCTACTTCGCTTAAAAATTTTATTTTTGTTATTTAGGTGCCACAAGAAGACCTACGGGTCGTGTCACAGAGCACTGCGGAAGTGCATTTAACCAGGGAGTTCACGCCTCCTTCCCTACCGTAGCGCGAAAGTATGTCCAAAGCTCGTTTCGAACCTCGATCTCCTGCTTATAAAGCAAGCGCTTTAACCACTGTGCCACGGCAGCTTAAAAATGCTATTTCTAAATTAGAATTAACGGCAATGTTATTATTAGCTAATTTGTTTTTAGTTGTATACTAAGAATTATCTTGTGTTTTAAATATTTCTTGCGTCAAGTTATTTTCTGATTCTATTTGCCTTAATTGGATAAACAATGTAAATAAAAAATATGAAGCATTTGTTCAGAAACGCTTAGAAAAATTCGTTCTTTGTATGATATTGATTTTTGGAGTTATATTGAAAGTGAAAGAAATCCCGCGGATATTATCTCGTGGTTGTAAATTTAGTACCTTTCAAAATAACGACCTTTGGTTTAAAGGTTCAAGTTTTCTATTCATTAATTTATTTCATGACCTTCATTTGATTTAAGCAAGCAAGGAGTTTTGTCTGAAGTCGCAACTTGTTTTGTTCGTATTATTAAAAAAGAATTCAATAATGATTTTTATTTAATAACTACTAATGAACTAAATGCGTATTTGTTGTGGAATAAATTTATTCAGAAAAGTATATTTAATAGCGAGTCTTACAACCAACTAGAAAGAGATTTATGATTTTTTACTGTTGATGAATTAATTCGTTGTCAAGGTCGTCTTAGTATCGTACCGATTCCCTTTGATCCTAAATTTCCTGTATACTTTGCTAATAAGAGTTACCTTTAAATTTAGTTATTTTACATTATCATTACATTACTATACATAGTGGTGATAAAGAAATACCAAATTAGTTAAGAACTAAGTTTTGGTTGACAAAAGCTCGTAGTTTAATCAAGACTATATAAATTGTTACATTTGCAGAAGTTTTGACAGTAAACCCTAAAAATATCCAAGTTCTCCGCCTCTACCCTTATCGAGAGTTAGTGATAAATATGCATTTAAGTACGTTGGAGTAGATCTACGCGGTCTAATTATGATTAAAAGTATTTATGAATCTAATATGATGTATGAAGCGTGGATATTTGTTGCTACATATTGTAGTAATTGTTTCCTTTATTTAGATTTGGTGCCCAATGGTACAGCGGAATCTTGCATTCGTGGTCTTCGACCTATTACTAGTCGCTTTGGCGCACCCTAACAATTCATAAGTGATAATGGTGTTCTAACTTCTCTGCGGAAGAAACCTATAGGTTTCTTTATAAAGCTTCACGACGTATACGAAGGGGATTTAACGTTCCAGCAGCTCCTTGGTGGGGAGGGATATTCGAAAGAATGATCCGAACCACCAAGAGAGTAATTAAAAAAGTACTTGGAACATCATGAGAAGCTTATGAAGAAATGAATACAATTCTGGCTGAAATTATAGTTACTATAAATAACCGGCCGATTGCATTTTTTTACGAGGTTCCTGGCGACGAACCATTAACCCCAAATCAACTCGTGTTGGGCCGAAAATTACCTTTAGAATCTGTGAATCTTAGTAACCTTTTACCTACAGACCAAGGTGATGATAAACAAAAGTATTTACACCAAAAAGCAATTTTGGATTTCTATTGGCATATTTCGAAAAAAGAATATTTAACAAATTTACGAGAATTGCATAAAAACGTGGCACACCGAAGTTGGGGATTTCAAACGAAAGTTAGCGATGTTGTGATAATCGACGATCTTAAAGTTCCACGTTCAGTGTGGAAAATGGGCGTTATACAAAGGTTACGATTTTCAAATGATGGTCAAGTACGTGTTGCCGAAATACGTGTTATCTCGGGAGATAAATCTCTTATTATTAAAAGAACAGCAAATAAACTATCTGTTAAAAAGACATTACGATATCAAAGAACAATCAACTCTAGTAACATTTGTGAATGAAAAGAGCATTAAGCATTTTAAATAACAATTTAAAAGTGCCGGCTGCAGTGTTGCGTTAGTTCGCTAACGTAGCAGCCAGTTGGTTTCTTGATATTATATATAAAAGAGAGGGCGCTCTTTTCGCTCTGTCTCTTGCGTTTCATATTATTCTACGTGTGACTTAGCGTATGCACTTAGCGGTCCAAGATTTTATTGTAAATAACGAGTCGTATCTTCAAGAAATATATTATAAAGTAATTTTATCTACGTGAGTTAATACTAGAGTCCCTTCTAAACTCTTTAAGGTCATTTTTTGAAAATTGACAAGGTTAGAATTTCTACATCAAGCAGTAATTTAAAAAGTCTTATACTTCTTGTTCACAAAATATTGACAGACAAACTGGCCGTGGAAATGATTAACTTTTACCTTGATGGTGCAATAGCTCTATAGCTAGTTCATCAAAATATGATTTAAGTTGTGATCTTGTCCTTTGGTTTTCTACAGATCTACTATCGTTTTCTCATGTTGATATGAAGGGTTTAAAAAGAATTCTTGCAAAAACATTGGATTAAAAATTTCCCACAGGTTCTGCTGTGAGTCAAGTTAAATTGCCTGATATGTACTGGAAAGTCTAAAAGATATTGATGCAGCAACAACTTTATTAGATGATTGGGCTGACAAGTACTAAAAAGTTAATTATATGGGTCTGAAGTGTTCCATTATTAATGAAAACTGGCATAAAAAATTTTTACTCTGGCATGTTTGCCTTTTAGAAAGTCATACAGGTGAAAGTTATCATAATTTTATTAAAGACATTGTTCAAGAAATTTTTCATTGGCGTTGTAGAGATATGAGGCTGCATACTGTGCAAGATGGTGCAGCAAGTATGATGAAAACCTCTAGACTTTTAGGCTCAAAGGATCCACAACATTGTGTGGCTCATATCTTGCATTTAATATTGACATGTAATGGCATAAACAATTGTACTGAAACAAAGTGTTTGTTAGAAAAATGCAGACGAATTGTAACCTGCCTGAACAAGCAACTTTACTTTTAGAGGAATCAAGTTGTGAAGCAGACATTAAATTATGCATCAATCTTTGAATTCTTGCTGAAGTGAAAGACATTGATGATTCAGAGCAGCAATTTCCCATATAAATTTATGATGAAGCAAACATGATTGAAGCAAACAATTTAGATATTGCTTGTAAAGAAAAATTAGATGATAGTTTCATAAAACTACAGCATAGAAGTCTAAAACAGCAAAGAGACACAAGATGGAATAGTGCTGTCTTTATGATAGAACCAATTAGCCAGTTATTAGATTCTGTAGAAATTTTACTTAAGAAATGTGGCAGACAAGACCTTTGTTTAGATAATAATGAACAAGCCTTGATTTCAGAATTGGTTGAATTTTTAAAATCATTAATCCATGTGGTCAGTGCTGGAAATTCACTTTCTATTTTGCCATTAGTTAAACGCAAAATTCTATAGTTTCTTTCAATTAATTCTTGAATTTGAATGAAATAAAAAAACTAAAGCAACATTGCTCCAAAAAAATTGACCAAAGACTTAAGTTGTCAAGTTCTGCAAAAATATGCTGTTTTTTAGATCCAGCCACAAAAGTTTTTTATACAAGAGATGAAATAAAGCAAAGTTTGTTAGAGAATGCTTTAAACATAAAAGTGACCTAATTAGACTTAATTCAAGGTATTCTATGTCTATACAACTAATAATATCAATAAAAGAAGTTTTTGTTTAGGAAAAAATTACTGAAATACAAATAAATTTTATTATTAAAACTATTATTTTTTTTATATTATTTAATTGAACACGGAGTAATTATTTATAATTGTTAGACATTTTGAAATATTTTCATTGAGTTCATCAAGTATCATTTATTTATAATTGATATCACTTTTGATTAAATTTATTTATCTGTTGTTAGTTATATCAGAGTCAGAAAATAATAAAGATTTAAAAACATGTCCTAGTGCTAAGCGACAGCTATTTCAAGAGATGAAGAAAAGTGTTACTTCTGCAGAAAAAAATTATCAAATTGATTCGGAAGTAGAGCGAATTATCTCTCATACACCTACGGCAGATGAAGAACTGGATTGTTTATTGTTTTGGCGAAATCATCAAGCACAGTATCCACACTTGCTTGGTGATTTCGCCAAGGCATTGCTTGCAAAAGAGTATTTTAGTATACCACCCTCGAGTGTATCTGTGAAGTCCATGCTATCATTAATTGGATTGAACTAAAAAAAAAACAATTTAAGTTCGTCCAACATGAACATGGTTCTCTTTATTCATGACAATATCTAATTTGATTTATAATTTTAATTGAAAGATAAAAGTTGTCTTAATTTAAACTTAAATTTGTTTTCTTTTTGTTGGAAACAATACTAATTATATTTCAGAGCAATTTGCGCAGCCAGAAGCCAGCAACTTTATTGGTCAGCCAGTATCAGCTAGTTGGTCAAGTTGCTTAGCTTTTAGCCAGCTGATATAAATATCAGCCAACATGACACATGTTCTAAGCATGGCTTTAATTCTAATAACATTAAATAAATTTCTAGCACTAGATTGTAATAATCATTAAACTTGTTTTGTATGTAACATATTTCAGATGTTGCTTTTTAGAAATATAAGTCAAGAAATGATAGTAGATAAGTAAAAAAAGATTTTAGGTGTCGCGATGACCTAATTCAGTTGATATAAAATGTCAAACAAAATAAGAAAAAACATTAACTAAGTACGTAATATACCGTAATATAAATTCTCGAGTTTTTGAAAAATTTTTATTGACAAAGCACAAGTACTACTTGAAGTAGAGTTTGCAGTAAGACTTAATAAGTTATTTGAATTTTCAGCCAAAACAGGCGAAACTTTTAAAGAAATTGCCGGTGTTAAATTAAACAAATTAGTTAATTTTTTAGATTGTAATTCATTTCTTGCTGACTTTTTTACATAATGTTTGCTGATGTCGGAAGGCATTGCAAAGAATTTGCAAACATTGAGAAGTGAATTTTACAAGCAACTTTAGTTTGGCAAACTTCATTTGGAGAGAGGGATCTTTTTAACTTTAAATTGGGAATTTTAATTTTATGAGCAATTAGGAATACCGCGTTTGACGGGACCCCACAGGGCTAGTTTACACTCTGAATACGTGAGTTTATTCAGAAACGTGGTTTCCAAATGCCAAAAAGTCAAACCAGTTGCAAAAATAATAATGTCGTTTTGCGAGATAAAAAAATAAGAGCATTGTGATAAGATTTCTATTTTTCAGTTCATTCATCAACTGTTATGCTGAACTTTCACCACACAAAAAGTGAGGTGAAAGTTCAGCATAACAGTTGATGAATGAACTGACACCTCCATTAAAAGGTATATAAATGTAACTCTTCACAATAAAGTTGCTTATAAATTGGGTCTTGTTATAATTGATGGTTCTTGTGATGCTTTCCGAAGAATTAGTGAAACAAAAATTGACAGAACTTGGTTTAGATTTTTCATACATAATTGCGACTACTCACGGTGGTGCTGCAGTGATGCAAAAATATGGACGGATAATTCCTGTAGAGAATCAACTGTGTCACAATTATGGTATTCATCTGGCCGTAACCGATGTTTTCTACAAAAATTTACGTATCAGCGACGACTGAACATGTTCAAGTGACGAATCAAATGAAGAAGTTGCCGATGAATATGATAATGCAAACCATTCCAAAGAACTTATTTTTAATCTTACTTCGGAAGAAGATAATGACTAAGATTCGGATTATAATGACAATGATTATCTTAAGAGATAGAACTGTAGCGATATTTTTAAAGATATCATAAAGAAAACTGCTCCTGGAAGCCGCAACAGAACATTTCGAGATGATGTCAACTCTGTATTGATTAATTCACGTTAACTGATTAAATTTTTTAAATTGTCAAGATTTCGTAACTCCATATTGCAAAAGCATGTTTTCGAACAAGAAAATAAATAACTGATGCTAAAACTTGATATTGAAACTCGGTGGAACTCCCCAGCAAACATTAAGTGGTCGCACCGCCAACGGACCGCCAACGAACCTTCCTAATATTATTTTTGTACTTCTCTTTGAATATAGACACTTATCTTTAGCGAAATTGTTTTTTATTTTTATTACATGACCGCATCCAAAACAATGCATAGATGACATTTTAAGCTTTTTGGAACTTATTAAATAACATTACTAGCTCAAACATGAAAAACCATTTAAAATAATAAAAGAAACTAATTGAAGATTGAGATTTAAATGTACAATTTACATATTACAATCAAAGTATAATTATTATCTAAAACATTATGTATAATCTCGATAAAATAATGTTTAAATTGCGTTTGACGACTCTATTTTTTCTAAATCTTTTCAATATGAAAAAAAAAAAATTTCACACTTCATTTGGATATTGCATACAGTAGAGAAACAATAACGTTAAACGAAAATCGCTTCACTTAACAGTCTGCAGACTTTTAATGTAGCCCTAAAAGAAGACACTGATATATTAATCGAAATGTAGAAATCAACCAGTTAAGAGATACTAGAATAAAATTAATAAACTAACCTTTTCAGTCTTTAAAGACATCTTTGGAAGGGCTTATATCAAATAGCGAGTTGATAGTAAGTAACTCCACGGTATTAGTGTATCTACATTCAGCAAAATGTAAATAAAACCAACATAATATTAATGTTAACACCTAGTTTAAAAAAAACAAAAGCATAGTTAATTAAAAAGCTGCGGAAATACTTTTAAAAAAACAATATAAAAGTAAAGTAATACACTATTACCTGACACCTGCATTTTTTAAAGTAAAACACCAGACCGTCATCTGTAATATCAAACATGTTATTTTTTCAAAAATGAAAATGTCATTATATATAATAAGACCCTTAAAATGACTGTTTAATTTACCTTAAAAAAAAACAGTTAAATTAGGATGGTTTAAATTACCTTAAAAAAAGGCTACCTGACATACTGACTCTCTATTTTCCACTATGTATGAGGATTTTAAATAAGGTCAAGTTTTTTTTTTTTCAATGTAAAACTACTAAACCTATTTTCAAAATAAAACTGCTATCATATAATAAAAAGATAAATAGTATTTGAAAAAGTTACTTTAGTGCCTGGCTGCAATCCAAGCAGTTTTTTAACCAATGGGAAAATAACCATTGAGGTGGCATAAGCGTAAATAATGTGCACATCAAAATTAGAAAAAATCCGAACATGAAAAAAGATAATAGTAATCAGAGGCACAATATTAAATCACAAGCATATTTCCACATAGGGGAACATGGGGCAAGATGACGAACGTTTCGAAAAACGCCTGTATCTTAGTCAATATCTGTCCCAAAAATTAAAACTTGATTTAAAAGTGATAAAAAATCAATCCGCGTCACTGATGTATCAAAAAACCACTCTAAAAGTAGAAAATAGCTGAGGAAAAACTCATTAAACGATGTTAATTCAAATCGTCATCTTGCCCCGCATACGGGGCAAGATGACGATTTGAGTTAACAAAATTTAAAACTTTAAGAAAAGAAAACTCTATGAGGCTATAAACGCCTCAAAAACCATCATCACAAATTCTTTTTTATTAAAAAAGTAATACAAATAAAGGTGTAACTTTTAAAACTAATAAATTATACAATTATATCGGTCAATGCAAAAAAAAACAGTAACAACCTAGTAATCAGTTTGTAGCAAACTCTAACGCAACAAAATAAAACTATTGTCAAACAAATATTGTATTTCGTAATAAAATAATGACTGAACAATACAAGAATAGCAAACAGTACAAGTAAACTTCCGTTTAATATAGATTACGGACAAGCCATCTTGCCCCGGTCATCTTGCCCCAGGCTAATACAATCTTTAAAATGAATCAGAATCAGTACATAATCAAATTATCATAGCCTAATACTTCTTGTATGGCTTCCAGTTTAATCAAATTAAATAAAAATCTTTCGCTTACCTTTAGCTGGTGATGTAGCGATGTATTAAATCAAGTCAAACGAGGATAAAAAGTTTTTTTCTTAATGTCGGAAAAACTTTTTTAATACTTAACTTTCGTCACAAAAATAACATTTAAAAAGAAACCATTGATAAATCTAGTAAAATTAATCTACTTCAATTTTAGCTAAAGTCAACTATTATATTTAGTTTTGCTTAAGAGATAACTGGGTCGTCATCTTGCCCCATTCGTCATCTTACCCCATGTTCCCCTACTGAGTTTTCATGAGAAGGTTTACGAAAATAGATTATAAAAGAAAAAAGGCAAACTTGTAGCTGAATTTCCTTTGATTTCCTTTCATTAGCATTAGAAGTTGAGCACCAAGTTAGTTCTTTTTATTTCAAAAATTTAGGCACCATTTCATTAGTTGTCATACATTTTTTTTTATTTCATACAATTTAATTTTTAAATGATTGATATGATCAGACAGTAGACTAACTTTTCAGAACTTGAATTATGCTGTATTTTTTTAACCATTACTACCAAAACTAAACTGATTCATACATACAAACATAGATACATAAAACCCCAACAGACCTTGTAAAAAAGACAAATGAACGTAAAAGAAGAATTATGACTTCTTAAACAGGCATCAATAATTATTACATAACTTTAGAATAAAGTGCAGCTGCTTGAGATAACAACAACTAACTCAATAACAAAGCTTCAAAATACTAAAACACCTCATTCATCATATACTCAACCTTATGATCAATAACCTAACATTTGTTAAGCTAAACTTTTATACAAAAAAGTTGCAGAAAAAGTTTATTCGAATAAATAAAATCTTTTTTTTTTGAAAGTATTTTTTTAAAAACTAAAAAAAAAAATCATACTATAAAAAATTAGATATTTCAATGTTTATTGTAAAGAAGGTCTTTTGAACTGAATAAAATTTCTTGATTTAATATAGACCTAATGAAGACAGCAGTTTCCTGTTTTTTTTTTTGCTGTTGTTATACCTTTCTTCACCAATTAGTACTGCAGGATTTCATTAAAAAGCTCCTAAGAATCAAAGCTAAATACAAATATCAGGTTATATAAATTGGATGGACCAAAATAACAACTCAAACAAATGTCAAGCTCGTTAAGACAAAAATGAATCGACATAACAGTTGCAAAGAATAGTTATTAACTATTCAGCACAAAAAAAAATGCATCTTCTAAGTAAAAAGATCAGATATATGATAAAAATTATAAACCCTGCCAATTAACCAAATTAAAGAATTTGGTTTATTGGCAGAAAGTGGTATAACAGTCGAAAATTGTTTAAAACCTTTCATAATTTAATTTAAAATCATTACTATTTAGACTCTCAGTATATTAATTCTGTGATAAAAACATTGCCAAATTTATTTGCAAGATGATTCACATTAGCTATTTTCTGGCGTTGTTTTGACCAAAAACTCTTTATTAAATAAACAACAACAATAAAATAATACTTGCTATTATTTTATTGTAGTTGTTTTAGTACTAGTATACTATTTAAGTATATTTTGATATAATAATATTATTATATCAAAATATATTTAAAAATAGTTATACCCTGCCTTTTTTATTGAAAAAAGCTTTGACTTTTTACTTTTTTACAAGAATGTTTATTTTAATATTTTATAGTTGGTTTCAATAAAAAAGGCAGGGTATATGTAATAAAATATCACATTCGCCTAAAATATTACATCCCCCATAGAAAAAATGAAAACGAGAAAGCGCTTTCGAGTTATTAGGCTGGGTGAATAAAAAAAATCAAGTGCTATTACTCAGTAGTTGCTATTACTCGGTAATTGGCTTTATGTGAATCACAGTTTTAGCAATTTTTTTTAAGTTTTTATTCACGTAAAGCTAAACAATTACTGAGTAAATTGCTTAATTTTACGTGAATAAAAGTTTGTGCCAAACTGTTGAAGTTTTTATTCACGTGATATTGACCAATTAATGAGTAAAAGCAATTGCTTTTTTTATTCACCCGGCCTATTGCACTTAGAAGTGTATCAAGTACGTCCGAAACATTCAATTATAAAAACAATATAATAAAAACGCAACAAGATTAATAAAAACGTTTTTTCTAATAATATACTATAAATGAAGTTAGCATGAAATGGTATTATATTTTAAGTTCATATTTACAAAATTTTGATGGAAATATATGTGACAATAGTGAAAAAAAGATTACACATGAGGGATGTAATATTCTAGATATTAAATACTAATCGTTTGCAATATTTTAGAAGATTGCATAGGGGGGATGTAATATTCTAAGTAAGAATTTCAGTTTCTTTTTGTGATATATACAGAAATTGCAAGTGATGGGTGTGATATTTTAAATACCAAATACTAATTGTTTGAAATATTGCATAAATTACTTCGAGGGCTGTAATCTTTTAGGAATATGCATAAGGGGGATGTGATATTTTAAGTAAGAATTTCAGTTTCTTTTTATGATATATACAGAGACTACACAGGGAAAACGTGATGTTCTAGATACCAAACACTAACCGTTTGAAATATTGTATGAATTACTTATGGGGATGTAATACTTTAGAAGCCTGCATAAGGGGGATGTGTTGTTTTAAGTAAGATATGTATCTCAAATAGTGTTAGCTATTTTTTGTTTCTTACAGCCTCGTTTGACAGCCTCGTTTGACAGCCTCGTTTGACAGCCTTGTTTGACAGCCTCGTTTGACAGCCTCGTTTGACAGCCTCATTTGACAGCCTAGTTTGACAGCCTCGTTTGACAGCCTCGTTTGATGGGGAGATCTTTAAAATAGAAATATATATTTAATTAAAGAGTTTTTAAAAAAATTAAGAATTTTTAAGATTTATAGTATTTTTTTAGCTTTTTAATGTTTTAATTTAATCTTTTATTTTCTTTAGATACGATTAAGCTAAAAATTGAAACATGCAAAGTTTTTCAACGAAGCCATGTATAAAACTTTGAAGGAGTTAAAGTTTTCATAAGATTCAAAATGAACGCAATGAAATTAAGTACAATATGTTTTATGCTAAATGTTTTCATATCTTAGTGCATAAATGTTTTACTAGTTTTAATGTAAAGAAAATTTTGAAGAAAATAAATAATTATCGTTTGTCATGTTTCATTTTTTTGTATATTTTGAAATTTTTCTCCTTTACGCCCACCTATGGGAGCTGAGGCGTGGGGGACTCGGGAAAGTTATAACTTTTTCAGATCTTTTTTTTTTGAATAATAGAAGCTTCTTCTTTTCTTAATAAAGGAACAATTTTAAAGAACTATTTTGAAATATTAACGTTTTTTTAGGCGGTTTGGTATGGGAGTTTAATGTGATTATTGAGTCTTCAGAGAGCTACTTTATGTTAGCCGACTCGGTGAGTTAATAAAATTTATTCCAGTTCAAAATTAGTAAAATTATACAGATTTTCAAAAGTGGCGGTTGTAAAGTTGACTAATAATTATTACGATAAATATAAATCATTTCAGATTAGGAGATATCAAATATCTACTGAACTGAAATGATAAAGAATAATGCACTAAAACTGAAAAAGATGGAAAAGATAAAGTATATAAACAATTTTGGGATTGTGATTATTTACGGTTAAGTAATTTGAAATGAAAACATTTTCAAACATTAAAACATGTTGATTATATTTGTTCTATGCCCACAGTGCCATCGGGATGCTTTCATGGTTTTAACAAAGATGGTCAGTGGTTTTAACAAAGATGATCGCTCGGAAAGGAATGAGCTTAAACAAAGTAAAGTAACATTATATTTGTAAATATATTAGTTGAGAGTTTATGACCAGTTGTTTTTGTTTAAAAGATATCTTTGTCAGACACTTGTCTTAGAAACCCATAGTTATTCAAAGGCGTTTAATTTTTATTACGCATAACACAGGTCTTTAAACATCTTTAAAAAACGTAGAAAAGAAAAATATTTTTTTAAATAATGTTAATCTGTAGAAGTTACTTGTATACTACGAAGTTGAAAAAGCACATTCATTGGTGGAAAGCGCAAACGGTAAATAGCATTTTGTAACAGATTCTTTTATATTTTTAATTAATGGTCTATGAGAACAAATTTTTTTGTATTTTAATTTATAGTCGGGTAAAACATTTTTTTAATATTTTAATTTATTGTCAAACATACATATTTCTTATTATTTTACTTTACGGTTGATTTTCAAGAGGAGGCAGAGAACGCAGAGACGCCAAAAAAAAGGCTTTGAAGTTAAAGATAGTGAAGGTATATATTAAAAACTTACCTTTTCATTTATAAGTGTTAGCGTTTTATTTAATTATGGTTTAAACTTGAACCTGATTTTGAAACTCACTTGTGTTTTAGATAATCAAACCAGGTGACAAAACAGTTCACTATATGGACCCTACGGGAGTGCTCATATTTCCATAAAAAAAAAAGAAATGAAATGGAAGTATGATATTAAGAATTAGGTATTGCTATGTCAAAATTTGTATTTACATCTTTTATAACTTTTTTACTATTATACTGTAGTTGTTACTTACAACAAAGATATGGTGTTTTAGAAAAGTTTGAAATATTAACATTACCATATGCTATACAAGCTGATGGTATATCATGTGGAGTATTCTGCATTAAGGTAACTTTATTTAAGAACCTTAATGAAAATGGATACATATAGAAAGTGGTACAGCTACTATTAGATAAAGTTTGCGAGATTCTTTCACTAAAAATGTTTACACTACTTCGATGTAAAATGATATCTAAAAAATAGGTAAAAAATAAAAAAAATGATGCAAAATTAGATAAATAGGTCAGAAATGTTGGCAGAATAGTTTGTGTCGCATTTGTGGAAGTGAAATCGGTGGAAAAAAATAAAAAAAAGATAAATGGGTAATAAAATATATTTTAATAACAACTTCAAATAGAAAAAAATATTTTAAATTTAAAAATGAAAATTAAATATATTTATTTTTAGATAAAATGTGATATTTTTATCTCAAATCGATGGTACCATATGGGTATCATCGATTTGGGATACAAATATCACATTTTATCTAAAAATGGGATGCGTTGTTTTTAGAAATGAAACTTTATTTTGTTGTGAACATATTTATATGTAAATGTTATAATAAATGAAACATTGCAAATTGTAGTTATATCTTTTTCTTCAAAATTTTTTGTAAATTGAACCAAGTAAAATGTTTATGCACTAAGAGATAAAAACACAATGTTAAAAATTTGTTTTTCTTAATTTCATTGAGTTCTTGTATCGTTATAATACTTTAACTTGTCCAAAGTCATGACTTGATTGAACAATATTGCATTTTTTATTTGTTAGCTCAATTGAATCTGAAAAAATTAGAAGATTAAACTAAAACATAAGTGTAAAAAAGACTGAAGTATAAATAAAAATTCTAAAGGTTATTTAAACCTCTTAAAATAAATATATATATATTTTTGAAAAATCTTCCAGTACATCAAGACTACAAGAAATAAGAAATACCTACCACTATTTGAGTAATCTCTGTATATATATTGCAAAAAAAAAGCTAAAATTCATACTTAAAATATCAAATCCCCCCTACGAAGGCTTCTAAACTATTTCCCTAAGTAACTCATATAATATTTTAAACAATTAGTATTTGGTATCTAGAATATCACATACCCCTGTGTAGTCTCTATATATATCAAAAAAAAGAAGCTGAATATCTTACTTAAAATATCACACCCCCTCCCCCCCCTATGTAGATTTCTACAATATTATATCCCCCTAAGTAATTCATACAATACTTCAAACGATTAGTACTTGGTATTTAAAATATCACATCCATCCACAATTTCTGTATATATAAAAAAAGAAACTGAAACTCATACTTAAAGTATCACATCCCGCTATGCAATCTTCTAAAATATTGCCAACGAAGTGTATTTAAGTGCAATTACTCAAAAGCGCTTTCTCGTTCTCATTTTTTCTATGGGGGATGTGATATTTTAGGCGGATGTGATATTTTATTACATATAACTATTTTTAATATATATATATATATATATATATATATATATATATATATATATATATATATATATATATATATATATATATATATATATATATATATATATATATATATATATATATATATATATATATATATATATATATATATATGTATATACACACATTTATATACAGTTAAATTATAAATAAATATATATCTAATAAATATAGCAAGAAATAAGTGATTGTTTTCTTTAAACAATATCACAATGTAATTTATTGTATCATTTTTAATTAATATTTAAATAAATAATGCTTCAAGTCACCAATTTTATTTGAAATAAACATTTAAATTTATACCACGATAATCATATGTTTTTAACTATCACAAAATATAACTTTAATTTAATTAAATTAATTTAAATTTAAATTATAACTTTATTTTTTATGTTAAATAAAATCTAGTAAGAATTTGTATTATTTGATATTTTTAAAATATTTAATATCTATAATCTGCTAATTTATAAGTAAAAGACCTTGTTATAAAACAATTACTTTATATTCCAGTGTATTTATACAATACACAATACAGAACTTAAATAGATCATTGTCGAAGCTTATAAACGCTTATTTTTAACCAAGCTCTGGCTAGATGTTAGTTAAACTACAGCTTACCGCGAGGTGTTTACCGATGCTGGCATGCCATTTTAAAAATGCTAAGCGTTTTGCCGCTCTTCAGCCGGCAACGGCAAGCCAACAAAAATTGGCATAGCGGACCTTCTGGTTTTTTGCAACGGCGGCAAGCCGCATTAGGTTTTACAGTGGACCAGCACCGTTATACCGGCACCGGCTTTACGCTTCACGGTCCGCTGAAAGCATGTCTGCTGGGTCTTTGGTTCCCATGATTAAAAGGTTGTTAAAATTGAAACCATGCATTTATAAAGCAGTTTTGGAT
This sequence comes from Hydra vulgaris, assembly GCF_038396675.1. Taxonomy (NCBI): domain Eukaryota; kingdom Metazoa; phylum Cnidaria; class Hydrozoa; order Anthoathecata; family Hydridae; genus Hydra; species Hydra vulgaris. The sequence continues at coordinate 18,295,270 of NC_088926.1, read as the reverse complement.
ATTGGAACGAATAGTTTTTATGAGGAAGTTGATTTTAAAGTTTTAGGAGATATTTTAAAAGTGTTAAAACCTATTGAATTGGCTGTTAAGGAGCTAGGTAAGGTTAATTCAACTATTATGACCAGTGAAGGTGTTCACATGTTTTTGTTCAAAAATCTTTCTGAACAAACGTCTAACTTAAGTGTAGCGATGCTAAATTCCCTCAAAAAGCGATACGTTGAGCGACGCAACAAAGATTTAGTGTCACAAATGAGATAATAATAAGATAAAAATAACGATGGCTTCAAATATTTATCAAAGTCAGCAATTATTCAATAAGAAAAAAATATAATTAAACCAAATTTTACCAAAGTATTGGATAGTGTCAATGCCGAATCATCGGATGAAGAAGTTGCTGAAGAAGCCAGTAATAACCTTAAGACACAGTTAAAACAATTCCTAACAAAGATGGTTTTTTTCTAACCAAAGATTAATTGTTTTGATCCATTTTCAGAGATATTAAGGGAGTTTAAGCAGTTTGATGCAAGTGGAGTTCGAACATCGAATTTAATTAAGATTGATACTGCTCTCAAAACAATTCAGCTCACGTCAACATCCAGCGAAAGAACTTTTTCGGTTGCAGGTAACTTTTTAACTTAGCTTCGAAACCGAATGAATTTTGACATATTAAATGCATTAATTTTTTAAAATACTATTTTCTGGAACGTTAAATTATTGAGTTATTACTGCTTGATAAAATATTTTTCAATATTTTAAATTTAATTTTTAGATTTTATTAATTTAGACATTTAATTTTCAGATATTAAAAAGTAAAATAAAATAAAATTTTAAATTTCCTTTTTCTATTTTATTTTTTATTTTCATAAAGTTTTTTAAGGATTAGGCCAAACTTTTTTAATGTTTTTTATAAATACCGCGCAATACCGGTTTATACCGGTATTGAACTTGTTTGAATACCGAAAACCGGTATTATAATTTCCGGTATATTGGAAACTCTATCAATATAAAATTAGAAAGTAGAAATCAAGTTTAAAAGTTGTTTTCAACAAGAAATTGAAATTTTGTTTATTAAATATACTACTTTTTCGTTATTAGTTGTATACTATAATCCTGATTCAATCAACTACAATTTAATGCGGGTTTTTTAAATGAAATAAATTGATTTTAGAAAATGTCTCTACACATTAATTATCACACTAATTCACTAAGAACAGATATCGATGATGCATCAAAAGTTTCAAGGAAGAGAAAACAATTTATTTTATAGGGTTTCCTTTACAGAGTTTTACCTCTAATGGACTTCCTACAAATGGAGAAATGCTCAGTAGGTATTACTGGCTTAATCTCGAAAAAATTACACTTGTTAACATATTAAAACATGTTAAAAATATTAGAAAGTTGACATTTTTAATGTTAACTTTTTAATATTTTTTAGCACCACACAGATCAATATCAAAATTGGTTGTCCAATTGCTTCCGGGAAGACTTTTTAAGATGCTCCAGATTTGCTGTTGGAGTGTGCAGAAAAAATACAAAAAAGATAATTACTGGAGTCTGTATTCTGAGGGAGCTCGTCAATTTATGGGAGTGTACCTAGCAAATTATCAAGACCAGAGTTACCAGAAAAGTCAAGAAATACCAAACTTTAAAAATGCTAAAAACACTAGAACTTCCAGAGGGTAGCTACAAAAAGAAGGTGAACACTTTTTTGATTGAGAGCAGTACTCTCTTTTCTATTTATAAAACAAATATATAATTGTAATCATTCAATAAATAGGGATGATGAGGCTAAGAGGAAAGACATAAAATTCTTGATGAATTGTCTAAGAGGCAATATGGCCGAATTTGGGAACATGGGCAATAAATTTTGCAAAAATGCTCACAGGGCGCAAGAAAAGATAATTAAAATGTCTGAGAAAATCCAAAGACGTGAAGATAAAAATAAGAAAAAAGAGAGTAACTATTCGGACGGTAACTTTTTAAGCACATATATTCGGACGGTAACTTTTTAAGCACATATAGGGACAATAAAACTGAATTTGACGAACTGTATTTACCTCGAACTAAAGTCCAGAAAAAACAAAATAGATTTCCTTACTTAACTGAGGTTTGCCTTCAGGATCAGTATGAGAGACATTCTTTACAAATGGATTCAAATTATAACCAGATTTGGGATTGGAGTCAGGCCGGGTATGTGCCTTTTGTAATCTCTTTACAAGCCTGATGGAGTTAATATTAATAATATGTCGATATCAAGATAAACTCAAATCAGAAAAACTCATAATCTTGTGGTGTTTGAGACACAGATAATTAAAGAGGGAAACAAAGATGAAATAAGAGGTTTAAAAGTGACACAACATCCAGTAACACTGGCAAATATAAAGGTGCGTAAGCTTTATTATTTCCTATGCCCTTAAAAGACTGGTTCTCTAATTAATTTGCAGACATGACATCTATGAAAAGCACGTAGTTCATGTGATGAAATATATATTTGATCAAATAAGTGGTCCCAGCAAAAAAATTTATGTAATTCTCCAAAAACTATGGCCGCAGATTTACAAAGATGTAAACAAACATGAGAGAATTGTAAAGTTTGACTGGTTTCAAGATGCTTTTAGGCCCGGCTCATTACTGTTCAAACTTGCCTTGGATATAAAATTTTTTGTATCACAGGCCCTCATAAGAATATATTCCAAGAAGGTGATTACAAGTATCTTTATGAGCTTCTGGCATTTTTCTTGAAGCAAAGTTATCGAGCTCATCCTGAAGCAAGATTTATGGCTAGCTGTATATACTTACTGGAGATTCAGATGACTCAAATGTTATCCTGCTAATTTCGAGGCAGTTAGAAAAAATAAACCATCTAAAAGCAGCCACCAACTATATTTTATTTTTTCATGGACTCTTCTAAAAAACCCAAATACTTCTCAAGCATCTTCAAATGATTTAATGACGTTCAATATTGCATTTTAGCTACAAACAGTAGAAGAAATTAAAGAATTTGCAGTAATAGGAAGGGTTCTTTACCAGAATCTTATGTGTCATACTTGGTATCTGTGCCCGCAACAAATAAATTTTGCTCTTGCTGATAAGGATCTGAAAACCGAAGTTAAGACCATCATGTTAAATAAGCTGCTTTCTTATGATATCATGGAGTTAAAAGATCTGACTAAAAAGAAGCCTGAAACTCATGTTGAAATTATTCCTACATCAAAATCAGAAGATTTTGTCAACTTTGTCAATTTTGTCAATTTTGTCGAGCAGTCATACCTTTTGTCCTTGCTATAGGAGATCTCCAAGAAAAAACTTCTGCTATGGAAAGAAAAAGGCATCGAAGGATGTGAAAATGAAGAAGTTTCCCAGTCTTTTACTTACTTTTTAGTGTGTACGAACACTTGCAGTTGTAAGTGACTGTGCAGAATGCCACATTAATTAGTTCAAGATTTCATTTAGAGTACACACAATGAAGACAGAATTCCCTCAAGGTTTTTTGTTCAATAGGATGAAATGTAAATGGAATTTTTCAGCTGTTATTAATGATAATGATTGTTGATGTATAAGTAATACCTTTTATAAATTTATGTATTAGTAATTTGGGTAGTTCAAAGGAAACGGCAAAAGATTTTAAAGAACGCTATAAAAAAAGATCTTAAATCTATTTAGTTTCTATTCTATAATACTATTTGTACTTTACTATACTTATTTCTGTTTTATAATACTATTTGTATTCATAATATTGTTTTATGTTATATTGCAATATTATAATAAAATAAACTATAAGAATATAATACTAATTTTGGTTTAAAGTAAATGATAAATTAAATCTCTAAAGTTATTTTTTCATTTATTACAATAAAATTGAATAATTGATTTGAGGTTGAAACCTTGATATTCCAGGGGCAGATACAGCATTTTTTGATGTTTGAGATAAGTGGATTTTTGATGTTTGAGATAAAAGAGTAACCCCTTAAATTAAGGGGGGAGGGGTATAACTTTTTATGGTCATAGTTTTTGAAGACTAAAAGATTGTTGTGTGAATTTTTTGCAAAACATCGATATTCCAAGAGTTCATTTTAAAGAAGACATAATGAATAATGGTTAAGCTGAATGTGATGAGGTTGCAAACTAAGTTTGCAATCACAGCACATTCAGGTGAACCACTAAAGCATTATTAAAATGCAGCCTGTGATAATTGAGTTGTATCTTACCCAAGGCCAACAACCATATTATATTTAAATTTTTTTTTGTTGTCAAGTGAAACCCCATTGACACCAAAACAGCATTTAAATAAAACGCGCCTAAATCGTGTCTTAATCAAAACAACATCGCTAGGTTGTTTTATTCAAATAGCTTCTGCGCTTTCTCCGTGGAGTTAACACCATTTCTAAACTTGATGTGAATGAAATAATATAAAATATGTTTAAAAAACTGCTGTTGAAACTTGTTTTATTTTGGTGTGAATGGGGTATTGGACTTCAAAAAAAAGCTTGAGCAAATGCCTTAACGAAAGTTTCAAGATCGCGCTTGAGAAAGTCAAACTTGAAAAACTTAAAAGGCGTTACAAAAATTATTTAAAGTTACAAAAATAAATGAAAAGGTGTTACAAAAATAACGATTTTAACTTTTGTATTTTATTTTTATTAAAACTTGGTAATTTAATTAAAAACACTAGCAGTGGCGGATCCAGCATTTTTTAATCTTTGAGACATGGAGCTAACTCCAAGCATTTATATGTTTATACTTATATCAAATAATGAGGGTTTGCAAAAAATTGCGATGATTAGAGGATTGGAACAAAAAAGCCCTAAAATTATCGTAACACCTGCTTCAAACATGAGAGCAACAAGTTGATGAAATATTTTGTGAACTATTCTCAACTAGACTTATATTCATCAATAATTCTAAAGTTTCATAGTATTATCTCTAAGTGTTCAAAAATTATGACCATATCAAAATTACAACCCCCTCAAATTGAGGGGGTTTAAACTTTATATGATCATAATTTTTGAATGCTTAGAGATAATACTATGAAACTTTAAAATTATTGATGAATTTAAGTCTAGTTGAGAATAGTACAAAAATATTTCATCAACTTGTTGCTCTCATGTTTGGGGCAGGTGTTGCAAAAATTTTGGGGCTTTTTTGTTCCCAGCCTCCAATCATCGCAATTTTTTGCAAACCCTCATTATTTGACATAAGCACAAACATATAAATGTTTGGAGTTAGCTCCATGTCTGGAAGTTAGCTATCTCAAAGATTAAAAAATGCTGGATCCGCCACTGACTAGATTTAAATGAACATGCTCATGTTACCTTCTATTTAGTCCAAGACTCTACGACGTAACAGCTGCTTGAAATTCAAATGACATATATGCTTGCGATTATCAGAAAAGCATATATTTCAAACATAGGGTTGTTGCTATTCATTTTTCTTTTTGAAATTTTTATCAAAAAGAAATTTAACTCCAACAAGGCTGCTAGTAAACACTAATTACGTTGGGATTTAGAAGAAAACTAATTAAAATTATGACAACAGTTTTCAATACTAGGACAAATATGATACTTATAGAGGTAGAGAACAAAATCAAAAGAAGAAAATGGTTAACACAAGTTAGATTTCATCTAATGTACGACAGAACCTATTTTTGTTATAACGATTAACAATAACAATAGAACGATAGAATCAAAATCTGTATAGTTCAGGGGCGGATCTAGCATTTTATGGCCTTTTAGAAAGTAGAAATCAAGTTTAAAAGTTGTTTTCAACAAGAAATTGAAATTTTGTTTATTAAATATACTACTTTTTCGTTATTAGTTGTATACTATAATCCTGATTCAATCAACTACAATTTAATGCGGGTTTTTTAAATGAAATAAATTGATTTTAGAAAATGTCTCTACACATTAATTATCACACTAATTCACTAAGAACAGATATCGATGATGCATCAAAAGTTTCAAGGAAGAGAAAACAATTTATTTTATAGGGTTTCCTTTACAGAGTTTTACCTCTAATGGACTTCCTACAAATGGAGAAATGCTCAGTAGGTATTACTGGCTTAATCTCGAAAAAATTACACTTGTTAACATATTAAAACATGTTAAAAATATTAGAAAGTTGACATTTTTAATGTTAACTTTTTAATATTTTTTAGCACCACACAGATCAATATCAAAATTGGTTGTCCAATTGCTTCCGGGAAGACTTTTTAAGATGCTCCAGATTTGCTGTTGGAGTGTGCAGAAAAAATACAAAAAAGATAATTACTGGAGTCTGTATTCTGAGGGAGCTCGTCAATTTATGGGAGTGTACCTAGCAAATTATCAAGACCAGAGTTACCAGAAAAGTCAAGAAATACCAAACTTTAAAAATGCTAAAAACACTAGAACTTCCAGAGGGTAGCTACAAAAAGAAGGTGAACACTTTTTTGATTGAGAGCAGTACTCTCTTTTCTATTTATAAAACAAATATATAATTGTAATCATTCAATAAATAGGGATGATGAGGCTAAGAGGAAAGACATAAAATTCTTGATGAATTGTCTAAGAGGCAATATGGCCGAATTTGGGAACATGGGCAATAAATTTTGCAAAAATGCTCACAGGGCGCAAGAAAAGATAATTAAAATGTCTGAGAAAATCCAAAGACGTGAAGATAAAAATAAGAAAAAAGAGAGTAACTATTCGGACGGTAACTTTTTAAGCACATATATTCGGACGGTAACTTTTTAAGCACATATAGGGACAATAAAACTGAATTTGACGAACTGTATTTACCTCGAACTAAAGTCCAGAAAAAACAAAATAGATTTCCTTACTTAACTGAGGTTTGCCTTCAGGATCAGTATGAGAGACATTCTTTACAAATGGATTCAAATTATAACCAGATTTGGGATTGGAGTCAGGCCGGGTATGTGCCTTTTGTAATCTCTTTACAAGCCTGATGGAGTTAATATTAATAATATGTCGATATCAAGATAAACTCAAATCAGAAAAACTCATAATCTTGTGGTGTTTGAGACACAGATAATTAAAGAGGGAAACAAAGATGAAATAAGAGGTTTAAAAGTGACACAACATCCAGTAACACTGGCAAATATAAAGGTGCGTAAGCTTTATTATTTCCTATGCCCTTAAAAGACTGGTTCTCTAATTAATTTGCAGACATGACATCTATGAAAAGCACGTAGTTCATGTGATGAAATATATATTTGATCAAATAAGTGGTCCCAGCAAAAAAATTTATGTAATTCTCCAAAAACTATGGCCGCAGATTTACAAAGATGTAAACAAACATGAGAGAATTGTAAAGTTTGACTGGTTTCAAGATGCTTTTAGGCCCGGCTCATTACTGTTCAAACTTGCCTTGGATATAAAATTTTTTGTATCACAGGCCCTCATAAGAATATATTCCAAGAAGGTGATTACAAGTATCTTTATGAGCTTCTGGCATTTTTCTTGAAGCAAAGTTATCGAGCTCATCCTGAAGCAAGATTTATGGCTAGCTGTATATACTTACTGGAGATTCAGATGACTCAAATGTTATCCTGCTAATTTCGAGGCAGTTAGAAAAAATAAACCATCTAAAAGCAGCCACCAACTATATTTTATTTTTTCATGGACTCTTCTAAAAAACCCAAATACTTCTCAAGCATCTTCAAATGATTTAATGACGTTCAATATTGCATTTTAGCTACAAACAGTAGAAGAAATTAAAGAATTTGCAGTAATAGGAAGGGTTCTTTACCAGAATCTTATGTGTCATACTTGGTATCTGTGCCCGCAACAAATAAATTTTGCTCTTGCTGATAAGGATCTGAAAACCGAAGTTAAGACCATCATGTTAAATAAGCTGCTTTCTTATGATATCATGGAGTTAAAAGATCTGACTAAAAAGAAGCCTGAAACTCATGTTGAAATTATTCCTACATCAAAATCAGAAGATTTTGTCAACTTTGTCAATTTTGTCAATTTTGTCGAGCAGTCATACCTTTTGTCCTTGCTATAGGAGATCTCCAAGAAAAAACTTCTGCTATGGAAAGAAAAAGGCATCGAAGGATGTGAAAATGAAGAAGTTTCCCAGTCTTTTACTTACTTTTTAGTGTGTACGAACACTTGCAGTTGTAAGTGACTGTGCAGAATGCCACATTAATTAGTTCAAGATTTCATTTAGAGTACACACAATGAAGACAGAATTCCCTCAAGGTTTTTTGTTCAATAGGATGAAATGTAAATGGAATTTTTCAGCTGTTATTAATGATAATGATTGTTGATGTATAAGTAATACCTTTTATAAATTTATGTATTAGTAATTTGGGTAGTTCAAAGGAAACGGCAAAAGATTTTAAAGAACGCTATAAAAAAAGATCTTAAATCTATTTAGTTTCTATTCTATAATACTATTTGTACTTTACTATACTTATTTCTGTTTTATAATACTATTTGTATTCATAATATTGTTTTATGTTATATTGCAATATTATAATAAAATAAACTATAAGAATATAATACTAATTTTGGTTTAAAGTAAATGATAAATTAAATCTCTAAAGTTATTTTTTCATTTATTACAATAAAATTGAATAATTGATTTGAGGTTGAAACCTTGATATTCCAGGGGCAGATACAGCATTTTTTGATGTTTGAGATAAGTGGATTTTTGATGTTTGAGATAAAAGAGTAACCCCTTAAATTAAGGGGGGAGGGGTATAACTTTTTATGGTCATAGTTTTTGAAGACTAAAAGATTGTTGTGTGAATTTTTTGCAAAACATCGATATTCCAAGAGTTCATTTTAAAGAAGACATAATGAATAATGGTTAAGCTGAATGTGATGAGGTTGCAAACTAAGTTTGCAATCACAGCACATTCAGGTGAACCACTAAAGCATTATTAAAATGCAGCCTGTGATAATTGAGTTGTATCTTACCCAAGGCCAACAACCATATTATATTTAAATTTTTTTTTGTTGTCAAGTGAAACCCCATTGACACCAAAACAGCATTTAAATAAAACGCGCCTAAATCGTGTCTTAATCAAAACAACATCGCTAGGTTGTTTTATTCAAATAGCTTCTGCGCTTTCTCCGTGGAGTTAACACCATTTCTAAACTTGATGTGAATGAAATAATATAAAATATGTTTAAAAAACTGCTGTTGAAACTTGTTTTATTTTGGTGTGAATGGGGTATTGGACTTCAAAAAAAAGCTTGAGCAAATGCCTTAACGAAAGTTTCAAGATCGCGCTTGAGAAAGTCAAACTTGAAAAACTTAAAAGGCGTTACAAAAATTATTTAAAGTTACAAAAATAAATGAAAAGGTGTTACAAAAATAACGATTTTAACTTTTGTATTTTATTTTTATTAAAACTTGGTAATTTAATTAAAAACACTAGCAGTGGCGGATCCAGCATTTTTTAATCTTTGAGACATGGAGCTAACTCCAAGCATTTATATGTTTATACTTATATCAAATAATGAGGGTTTGCAAAAAATTGCGATGATTAGAGGATTGGAACAAAAAAGCCCTAAAATTATCGTAACACCTGCTTCAAACATGAGAGCAACAAGTTGATGAAATATTTTGTGAACTATTCTCAACTAGACTTATATTCATCAATAATTCTAAAGTTTCATAGTATTATCTCTAAGTGTTCAAAAATTATGACCATATCAAAATTACAACCCCCTCAAATTGAGGGGGTTTAAACTTTATATGATCATAATTTTTGAATGCTTAGAGATAATACTATGAAACTTTAAAATTATTGATGAATTTAAGTCTAGTTGAGAATAGTACAAAAATATTTCATCAACTTGTTGCTCTCATGTTTGGGGCAGGTGTTGCAAAAATTTTGGGGCTTTTTTGTTCCCAGCCTCCAATCATCGCAATTTTTTGCAAACCCTCATTATTTGACATAAGCACAAACATATAAATGTTTGGAGTTAGCTCCATGTCTGGAAGTTAGCTATCTCAAAGATTAAAAAATGCTGGATCCGCCACTGACTAGATTTAAATGAACATGCTCATGTTACCTTCTATTTAGTCCAAGACTCTACGACGTAACAGCTGCTTGAAATTCAAATGACATATATGCTTGCGATTATCAGAAAAGCATATATTTCAAACATAGGGTTGTTGCTATTCATTTTTCTTTTTGAAATTTTTATCAAAAAGAAATTTAACTCCAACAAGGCTGCTAGTAAACACTAATTACGTTGGGATTTAGAAGAAAACTAATTAAAATTATGACAACAGTTTTCAATACTAGGACAAATATGATACTTATAGAGGTAGAGAACAAAATCAAAAGAAGAAAATGGTTAACACAAGTTAGATTTCATCTAATGTACGACAGAACCTATTTTTGTTATAACGATTAACAATAACAATAGAACGATAGAATCAAAATCTGTATAGTTCAGGGGCGGATCTAGCATTTTATGGCCTTTAAGATAGCTAACCTCTGGACTCGGAGCAAACTCCATACAGTTGTATGTTTATTAATTGTATGTTTACAAAGCATCCTTATGTCAAATAAGGATGCTTTGCAAAAAATTGCCCTTCAATTTGAGCAGACTTGTATCATTAAAGTGACAAAAAGAGTGTGGGCATTTGGTTCAGTATACAAATTAGAGAAAAAGTTTTTTTGCATTTATTAAGTTTGTAATATAAACAATTAATTTTGGTTAAATAAACCTATTTATTTTTTGAATTTTTGTGAAAGAGAGGAAAAGAAGACTGGTGACACTGGCCTAATCAAACTTTAATATACTAACAAGAGACAACATTTTCAAAATATTGATACAAAATCATTGATCAATTCTATTTTAAAATTTTATGGGGATAGGGTAAACCCAGTGATCAACAGCCCCAACAGTCGTCGACGTTTTGTCGCTAAAAAGTATGCTGAGCTAAAACTTAATGAAGTAAAGTGCCAAAATAGTATCTGAATGATCGCCTATCTTTCCTTTATATATGAAGGAATTTTGGCTATGGTAAACATAAAAATAAACACATATGATGATTTGAAGCAAAAAAAGTTTCGTACATACTCTTAACTCTTTGGAATAATTTTCATAACTGTTTTGAAATAACCACAAGAAACGCATGAAAAATTTATTTTAGTAATTTATGTGATTTATGCCAGTGATTTATTTTAGTAATTTATGTAATTTATTTTAGTAATTTATGTGATTTATGCCAGTGATTTATTTTAGTAATTTATGTGATTTATGTAATTTATTTTAGTAATTTATGTGATTTATGCCAGTTTATTTTTGAAACTATCACTTCTATAAGTTATTGAATGTTATTCTAGTCTTCGACCGCGTTCTTGTTCGTTGACTGAAAAAAATCTTTCAATTTGGGAGGGTTTTTAGAGAGTAGCTTTAAAAAAGTATTGCTTTAAAGAAGTATTAAACTTTTCCTGAATTTTATGATTGCTACACAAGATTCCCTTAAGGAAATTGATGTATAGCAATTATAACAGTTTTGAAAAGTTCTACATGCACAATCATTGAGTATTGCAAGTAATTCTCTTGAAGATTAATTCCAAACCTTTTAATTCTCAAATGAATATCTAAATGTTTTTATTGTTATTAATTGTGTTTATGCTCTTCTAAATCAAGAAAAAAGTTGAATCAAAAGTATAATAATAATATCACCTCCAGTGTAGACAACTGTATACAAAGTAGCATTTGAAAACTTCTCCCAAAAGATTCTAAGGCTTTTGCATGTAGCTACCGAAGTGAGAATTTTGATATCGGTAAAATTATCTAAATATAATTTAGTATATTAAACTTTTATTTAATAAACATTTGATTAGAGAAAATATTAATAAAAATAAAAGTAAAATAAAATATGTTTTCTAAAATAAGCAGCTGCTCGAAAATAGCATTAAGATTATGTTGAGGAGGATATTAAGATCCCGATATGTTGAGGAGGATATTAAGATCCCGATATGTTGAGGAGGATATTAAGATCCCGATATGTTGAGGAGGATATTAAGATCCCGATATGTTGAGGAGGATATTAAGATCCCGATATGTTGAGGAGGATATTAAGATCCCGATATGTTGAGGAGGATATTAAGATCCCGATATGTTGAGGAGGATATTAAGATCCCGATATGTTGAGGAGGATATTAAGATCCCGATATGTTGAGGAGGATATTAAGATCCCGATATGTTGAGGAGGATATTAAGATCCCGATATGTTGAGGAGGATATTAAGATCCCGATATGTTGAGGAGGATATTAAGATCCCGATATGTTGAGGAGGATATTAAGATCCCGATATGTTGAGGAGGATATTAAGATCCCGATATGTTGAGGAGGATATTAAGATCCCGATATGTTGAGGAGGATATTAAGATCCCGATATGTTGAGGAGGATATTGGCAATGTAGTTCAAGATGTTAAGAGGTAATTTTGGCATTTTTAATGTCTTATTAGTTAAATAATTTTATAATTAGTTTTTACTGTACGCAAGTAGATCCTATTAAGAAACTCAATGCCAGGTCTCAAACCCTATCAGATAAATACTATACTAATCTTATAGAATCACTGGGAGAAGGTGCAACTATAAAGTTGTAATTTATTTTTACTCATTAAACTTTGAAACCATTATTCAAGCTTCGTTGGTTTTTTTTTTTTTTAAAAAAAACCAAAAGCCATACAAGCATTCAATCCATTTATATTTGTATATATCTTTTACAGATGTTGATTTGGATACAATGACTCGGTCATTGAATGTTTTCGTTTAGTGTCAGTGCTATCTCCCTCGATGAAAAAATGGAAATAATTAGGAAATAAAGAGTGAGAAATTATTATTTATATAAGATTAGGTAAAAAAAAACAAACGTCGACCACTGGGTGGTTTAACCGATGGCTTTAAGATGTAAATTTTAATCCAGATCAAACAAACCAGGGGAAATGGTCTTTATAAATAGGTGGGTGGGATTCATTTACAAAAGACGAATAAACAGTTTAATTTCCCGTGAGGCTTGCGGTTAAATGCGCCTTAATCAACAGCTTTTACATCATAATTTCAATAGGGCTTAATATCCTTCCATAAGTTTTATACTATGGTAAAAAATAAAGTAAAACTAAATATTTGACAAACTAAGATTTACGAGATTTTTTAAACGTCGACAATTTTTAACGTTTAATTACACTGAAAGTTTTTATTTTAATCAGTGACTGATATGTATAATTTCTGATTTTTTTTTTAATTTTTACAATGTCGCTTTTTTGTTGATAACAAGTAATTATTAAAAGCGGGGTGAGGGTGGGTGATATGGTCTTATTAAACATGGGGAGGGTGGGAAAAGTTTCAGAAAATTAATAAACGTTCCCTTCTATGGATTAGCACCTAAGATCGTGATAATAGATAAAAGCGTGATGAAACAAAAACCTTATTATTCTATTTAATTTAAATTTATAACTATTTTTTATAACTATTATTTTTAAACTACAAAATTAATTACATAATATACATCGCACGTTCTTTGGAGCTTTCAACCATATGTTATCAATACTTTTTGGATAACCCGTCATTAAGCCGCCGTTTTGATGAGCTCGATAAAACTGTAAATCTAATTTTAAAGAAAGAAGTTTTTTAAAATCACAACTGTATAATAGTAAACTATTATTTATTTATAAAAATCATGTTTAAAAAAATTAAGACAAAAAAAATATTTTAAATTTAGTTTTTTTAAAAATACTTTCTTCAACTTCACATGATAATTAAGAAATATAAGCAAATATTTACAACTATAACAAGATAATTATGATGGGATAATGTTACCTTTAAAAAAGTAGATCCCTCCATTACTCCAAACAAAAACAGAGTCAATATTTCTAGGCACCTTCCAGTATTCAGCTATTTTCTTGGGTAATGATTCAATTGTTTTTTGTTTGGAACTATATTGGTAGTAATCATTACCAGTAAATAGATAAGTAGTTCCATCACCTGCAACAAATGCTCCGTCAATTTTTTCAACATTATTTTTAATCCCTTTAAACAAGTCAAATATGGAACCATTGTCAATAAGTTTTGTATTTGTAAAACTTTCAAACATATAATATCTAAAAAGATTGATTTATTGGAATATTAAAAAGACTATTTATAAAGTTATACAAATAAACATTGGAAAAAAGTATTTATATTATGTAAAAGTACAAAAAAAGTATTTATATTTTAAAAACTTACTTGGTTCCCTGAAAAAAAACCAATTTTTTTTCACGATTCATGAACCCTCCATTAACGTAAGTGATCTTTGTTAATAATTTAGAAACATCAAAAGGTCCATGCGTTTCGTTTAAATTTTTGCTTAGCTTATAATACTTATCTTCGTTGAATACATAAGTAATTCCAGTTAATTGATCATAGATGATAGCTTGAACTTTGATATGTTTCTTTGAAATCATCATATGTGTTTTATTTTGTGTAACTTGCGTATTGTTTGTGTCTACTATGGTTTTTGATGGTAATATAGGTTTTCGTTTTGATCCTAATTTAAAAATTAAATGAAATTGTTAATTAGGCTGACTTTATAATTTAATATTATTATTATTTTAATTATAATATTGGTACTAGTTTAACGATCCAAGCAATTCAAAATTAGTTTAACGATTAACGAAATTTGATATTTAAATAGTTTTGAAAAAAAGAGCAAGTTTACTTTTAAAAAAATAGAAAAGACTTTTATAGAACACTTTAAGACGTTTATAAGATACTTTAAGACGTTTATAAGATACTTTAAGACGTTTATAAAATACTTTGATATTTTGAGCTATCCTGAGTAGTTTAAAGAACAAGTAGTTGCGTTTAAATAAAGTTTAAAAACAGAAAGTTGTGTTTAAAAATGTAAAAAAGATGGTTAAGTTGTTTTAAATTCTATTAAAAACATTCTGTTGAAGTATTAAATATATACTTGATATTTTATAATTATTATTATATAATTAATATAACTATATAATCATTATTTCTAATTTGTATTAAAGTACCAACTTTAAAATTAGTTTTTTAACAAAAAAAATATCAAAATTTAAAAAAGTGAAAACAGTGAAAATGTTTAATTATAAAAATTGAAGAAAAACATAAATAAAACAACTAAACGCAAAGTTAAAAGAGTTAAAAATGGTCATGGTAAATACGAAAATAAAAAACTTGAAAAAATTTGTTCTTTTTGTTTTTTTTTCACAAGAAAACACTTTGTGTTTCTATAGCAACTTATATAACTCATATGCAGTTGTCTCATTCTCATCAATTAATAAGTGATAACAAAGGGCTCTAATGTGGTCTTGATTGCACACTAAAAGCACTAACAGGAACACATTCTGTGTGCAAAATGACAAAAAACCCATGAGTAGATTATTAAAAGAAAACAAAAAGAACAAATTTTAAGTTTTATTAATTCATGTTATTTGCATTATCTATACTGTCGTACACTTTTTGTATTATTTATAATATTGTGTATTTTTGTGTATTATCGTGTATTTCTATGTTTTTTTTTATACTGTAATGTAATTTTGTGCATCGCTTATTTTGACATGTATATTGGAGTATTGTTTATGCTAACGTGTATTATTTTTTTGTTAAACGTTGTGTTATCTCATTTATTCGTTATCTCTCATGTCAGCTCGTTTATTTTTTCCCTCTTATGTGTTATTTATTTTGTTCTTTTAAATATTAGTGTTCTTCTTTTTATTAATTTTTTTTTTTTGCTTATTATCTATATTACTTTTTTGGGCTGTTTGTGTATTGCCTTATTAGTTTATTTTATTAAGGTGTCACTCCAATAACTAATTTTTAACTATATGAGTGATACCAAACCTAATTTTAAAAATT
This sequence comes from Hydra vulgaris, assembly GCF_038396675.1. Lineage (NCBI taxonomy): Eukaryota > Metazoa > Cnidaria > Hydrozoa > Anthoathecata > Hydridae > Hydra > Hydra vulgaris. The sequence continues at coordinate 18,279,418 of NC_088926.1, read as the reverse complement.
AAAAATAAATTTGTATCTTTTTTTTTTAATTTTAGGGTTAAATAAATTGATTAAATGTTTTATATCTATTAATTGTTGCAGTTACTTTAAAATTTGTAAATCTTTTTAAAGAATAAATAAAACTTTGATCGTACACGCCTTATCTACAAAGTTTTTCTAAGTTAGTTTTGAGTTTTTAATATTTTAATTTAAATCGGTTCTTAACTGAAAAAAATAGGATTAAAGTAAATTAATTAACGAAAAAAAAAGTTATAAGATATTTTTATTACTATTGGTTTAAATTAATTTTTTTTAGTTAATAAATTTTTTTTTTCAAATAAAACATTATTTTTCCTTTGAGACGTACATACCATATAAACTCTGTATTCCTAAGATATCGTCGTCATGAAGGTGGATGTTTTGCTCCTTATTTCCTTGATAAGCAGGGTACATAAAAGAACTTTGGACACTTGAATGGTGTAACCCTAAACTGTGCCCGATCTCGTGAATAGCAATCCACAATAAGCTAACACCACTTTTTTCTTTAACATTAAAGTTAAATTTGTCGTTGAAATGAACATCACCAGAATTTCCTAAAGAAGAAAGTTTATCAAAATCGAACATTAAAAAATTGCCTAAAAATTAAATGCATTTTGTTTAACAGATACAAATGTTACCTTGATTGTTTAAAGGGTAAAACGCATGTGCGTATATCTTATGCCAAGGCTGAAACGGATACAGATCACCATGATCACCTTGTACAAATTTAACATCTATATCTGCTGGCTCTTTACTTGTCAAACTGAGTTTATAAAACGTTAAGTCTGCAACAGCCTCCCACTTTGAAAAGGCTTTTTCGAGTATTGTTTCTACTTCTTTGCGTGATAATCCATCATTATTATCGTTTAAAAGTTTCCACGTAACTTTCTAAAAATAATTTTTTATTATTCTTTAATAAAACATAAAAGATAAAAATATGAGCAACTTACATTTTTACTCCACTTGCTTCCTTGGAGAGCAAACCTCCTCTTTCTAGTAGCCTTATCATCAAGAATATCTTTTAATCCACATCGAGGTTTTTTCATTACTTCCTGTGTTGTTTTATCTATAACTCCAGTGACAGGTAATCCTAGAAATCTTTGAAAACTTTCAACCGAATTTTGAACTTCTTTTTTGCCTGACATTGAACCTAGATCTTTGTTGTTTCGTTTATAATAACCAAAGTCACTTAGATAATCCTTTTAAACAAATATATATATATATATATATATATATATATATATATATATATATATATATATATATATATATATATATATATATATATATATAAATATATATATATATATATATACATATATATATATATATATATATATATATATATATATATATATATATATATATATATATATATATATATAAATTAAGTTAAAAACATCGTTATGAAATAAAAGTTACCAATGCATTTGCAGGAAAATCTCCATGTGATACTGCAGCAATTGATAAAAAAAGAAACAAAAATGATATATTCATTTTTGTTATGAAACGAATAGAATTTTTTGATTTAAAAAAAAAATGTATCCTTATTCAAAATGTCTCACTTAAATAGGCATTTTGTTTACTTATTTTATTGATTCTAATTCATCATTCTAAATGTCAAATACTTAAATGACGTCAAAGAAAACTTGTTATACAAGTTTTAACTCATAGATGTTTGAGTAAAACCTAACGGAAGCATTAAGTATTGGCTTACTTCATCAGTTTAAATGGATAAATATTTGCTCTAGATTTTTTCAATTTCTGCTTGATCATTTAAATATATTTTTTTTAAATTTTAGCAAAACATACAAATTTTTTGAAAATTGTTGGAAAAAATGAAATTTATGATTTATCACACTAAGTTTGCTATAATAAAGCAATTTAGCGGGCATTTATAAAGTACGTACGCAGAATAAGTAGTTTTAGAGCCCCTCTTCCTCTTATACGTAACTGTATGCTCCTAATAAACCCCCCTCCTTTCTGCGTTCATACGCATTGTTTATTACAAAACCCCTCCTTTTTCAACGATAAAGTTTTTAAAACATAAAAAAAAATTTAATATATTTATTTCAATATAAGTTTACATAACATAGGTTTTATATCTTTTAGATGATTAGAAAAAACAGAAATAAATTGCAATAACTTTTAAGTACGATCTTTTACACTTGTAGCTGTTGTTAGACATTATATGTTTTTGAAAATTCTTTTGAACCTGCAGGGTCAAATTGCCTTGGCAGTTCTACCTTGAAGAACTCAGACATTTATTTTGGAACTTGTAATTTTATCGCCTTTTGACAATCCAAATATTTTTTTAAGTTGCTGCTATTTTGATGTCATATAGTTACTTAAAATTTTATAGTAACTGTCACTTTTATTATTTTTTCAATTTTAAGTTTATTTTAATTAATGCAAATCGCAGTAAAGTTTACTTAACTGTTTATTAAACCTGTTGAATTAGACATTTTAAATAATATTAATGCAAATCGCAGTAAAGTTTACTTAACTGTTTATTAAACCTGTTGAACTAGACATTTTAAATAATATTTGATAGTTATTTCATTCTGAAGCCAAAAATATGTTTTGACAAAAAATATAAGCCAATTAATCATATATTTAATAATTTCGTGTTTGTTTAATATCAATTTTTTTTTCAGGAAGTGTGGGAAAGTTTTGAGAGCATAAACACAATTTTATTTAAACATTATTCTCAAGTTGTTGTTTGTTTTAAAGTTAAAAGCAATACTTATAGTATTGCTTTACATATCATTGTCTATAATTTGTAAAACGTGACAAAATAAAGCTAAAAACGGTATTTTTAATAGAATAAAATAAAAGATTTCGTAGCTTTAAAATATCTTTGTATAGAATTGAATTATTTAAACAGAGCCATGGCTAGGCTAGGAAGCCCTGCAATTTTAGTTACAAATTTACAATTATGTAATAATAATAATAATAATAAATAATTATATATAAATAAGTTAAAATTAAAATAAGTTTAATAATTATTAATAGTTGTAATAAGAATGAATTCTAAGTAATAAAGTGTTAATAATTTCATCAATGACTCAAGTAACGGGTGATTACTAAAAATCTGGACAAAATTGCTTACATCATATTTCTATATGCAACTAATACTTATTTTTTGAAACAATTTTTAAAATGTTGCAAATTTATTCTTCTTTTGAAATATATATTAACTTTTATATAAGTATTTAAATTTAGTATTAAAAATGTCGTCAAACGAAGAGCTCCAGAGAAAACGTGTGTACCAGTTTTATCAAGAAAATTCAGATAAACCTAAATCATTCACTGTTTCTCATTTTGAAGCAGAAAACTTACCAAGATCAACTATATATGGAATTATTAAACGTGTAAAAGAAGATAAAACATTTGAGAGGCAAACTGATAGTGGTAGAAAGCCGAAAATAATGACTAAGCGCGCCATCAGTCAACTTACCAAGCTTTTTGACAATAAATGTGGCATTTCTCAGCGTATAGCTTCAAAAAAGTTCAAATGTTCTCAGTGACTTATTTCTAAGACATTGAAAACAAAAACATCAACAAAAAAAAGAAAACAGATGAAGATTCCAAGTTGAACTGAGAGCCAGAGAGCAAAAAACAGATGTTTGTGTGGTCAACTTTATAAAAATTATAAAAATTTTACTTGGGTTCTTGATGACGAGTCTTATTTTACTCTCTCGAACAGCCAAATTAATGGTAATGATAATTTCTATTCAAGTAACATCGAATTAACACCAAACAATGTTAAATTCAAAGAAAAAAAGAAATTTAAAGAAAAATTATTGGTTTACGTGGTCATTTCGCCTTATGGCCTATCAACTCCATACATTGTACAGTCTGGAACAGCTATTAACCAGCATATTTATGTTGATGAATGTTTGACTAAAAAACTATTACCACACATCAAACAGCTTCCAAAAAATACCAAATACATATTTTGGTCTGATCTAGCAAGTGCCCATTACTCAAACAAAGCTGTTAAGTTTTTGAATGAAAATGGTATAAAGTTTGTAACAAAAAGTGAAAACCCTCCAAATATGCCTGAATGTCGTTGTATTGAGGATTTTGGTCTTGAATCAAAGGAGATGGTTACAAAAATGGTTGGAAGGCAGAGAATTTGCATCAATTACGCTCTAGAATAATTTACTGTTTTAAGAAATTCGATAAAGAGCTGGTACAACGCTTGGCAGAGTCTACTAGCAGAAGACTCGACACAAAAAGAAGACAAGGTCTTGGGTCATTCCACGCCAAGTGGTCCAGAGGTTTTATTAAAGCTTTGAAAGTATGTTGTTAAACATGTTTCATGAACATTGCCAAAATTTCAGATCAAAATAATTATTATTTTTGATATTATGGTACTTTTTGTAAAGCTTACCCAAACTTCAATATCTGTCAGTAGCTAAAAATTGAATTTTTGGGGCCCTATATTTTTGCAATGAAAGGGTAATTTATCTTAAAAACGTGGTTTCTTAGTAAACCGAAGGTGCAGATTACAAATAACTTATTACAAGTTTCATATTATGCCTACATTTTAGTCTATGGTTCGCCAAATATCGTCACAAACGCAACACTATAAATATTTTTTATTTATTTGTAGGGTCATATCTCTAAAACTAAAGATCTTTGAGTATTGCTATTTTGTCTAAAGGTTCTACATACTATCATAATGATATGGATTAAAAATTTGCTATTTTAAAAATTTCTCTGCTGAGTTATTCTGAAAGCAATATGGCGAAAAAAGTGAAAAGCCCTAAAATAACGTATGTTTGAACCCCTAAAACTTGATGTGGGCAAACTTTTTTTGTTTTTTTAATTGTATTTTTGAAAAGACCTTATTTCAAAATTTTAGAAACAATAAAAACTGTCTTGAAGAGATCTTTCTTATGAACGAAAAAAACTTGGTTAATATATAAATTTTTTGAATTTTACAATTTTGTCCTAAACATAAAGATTTATCATACTGCATCAAAATCAAAGCTTATTGTGCCAAAAATCAAAATATTTTAATGTTCAAAAAATATTTTTTAACCTTTGGTTGAGTTATTTCTAGGGATTTTGAGTCTGGGTACCCGGACACGGCGAGTCTGTGGCTGAATACCCGGTCTAAGACTCGGCGAGTTTTGTGATTTGAATGCCTGGACTTGTTTCGGACACATCAGGGTGTTTTTTGAATCCCTCACCTCTCTATTTATCTGTATGTGATGCATAATAGTATGCTTAGATAATGCTGTAGTTATATTATTGCTAGGGCAACCCACGGTAAAAAAAAAGTTCATAAAATTAACGGTTAGATCAAAACTGTCAATTACAAAATAGTTGGGTAAATCTAATCCAGAAAAAGGCAAAATATAAATTATAATATTTTCTAATGTATTTTAAAACAATTTTGTATCATTTAAGAAACTCTTTAAGGTATTGGAAGTGTGCACTTTAAGAAAATATTAATATGGAACATGAGTTGACAATACGCTAAAGCCTATTAAATTAAATGTTGAAGCTTTTAGTAGAAACGCTGCTAATCTTGCAACAGCCCGATTAGCAATTGATTTTATGTTAAGAAATCTAATGGTACTTTAAGTAGAGAGCTATTAATGAAAATAAAAACTAGAATATATAACCATTAAATTCAAGATTTAGAAGAGCTATTTTAATCTCTTGAAAATGGTAATATGCCAAGGAAAAGAAAAAAAATTTACAACAGATTTATTGAAGAGATTATCTTATTATCTATAAAATACTGCGGATAAATGCATGTTATTGACAATTTAAAATACTAGAGAAGTTGAGGCAACTGACTATGGGCACCAACCAAAAAGGGGCACTTGTTTTTTTGTTATATATGTATTTTTTTAAATTTTATTACGAAATTTTAGGCGACGATTATTCATATGCCTTAGAGCACCATCAATCCAACACGTCACAAATGCAGTCCTGGTTATAGATGCAAAATCTAGTTAAACAATACAGCTTTTACAACACATTTTCTGCAACAAAAAACTAAAAACAAATATTTTTATGCTAATATATTGTTTCTTATCTACAAAAAATAATTTGTGATAGAAAAAATTCAGTTGTACGAAACTATAATCAACTTGATTCCAGATTACATATTTAAAATAGCTTCAAATTTGGAATTAATGTCTGAAACAACAATTGATGGTAAATTGTAATATCAACCTGTTGCAGAACTGATTGGATTTAGAATGACTGCAATAACATGCTGCTCAGGAACCCAACAATTGTCCTTGGTGTTAGGCCAGTAAAATGACTAAGCCATACCATAAGGATGCAAAAAATCAATGAAAACATCTTCCTGTTCTTCTGAAATTTCACAAACATGTCCAATCCACCAAAGTGCATCGTAAATACATGCAACAAAATTTCCAGGACTAAGATCAGACAGTGAAACTAATTTAGTTGAGTTGTTGTTTTAACTCTCATTAACGTTTGCAATAAAAGATGTATTGTCATTTGAAATACGACTGACACAAACCTGATTTTCATTTACAGGTACAAATTTGTGATTATCGCGAGTACCTGCAACTATGTTTCCAGTACTAATTCGTTTCTCTTGATTGTCTTTAATATTGTCTACTTCATTACTTTCAACATAAATAAATGAAAAACCCGTGATACTTTCCTTGCAAAAATCATATAAATTTAAGGGCGTTAAAATTTTATTATCAATTGGAGGTTGAAGACTGGCACGTGCTGCTAAACGCTTCACAGTTCCTCCATTTCCATCACAGGGAGATTTCCCATGACTAGTTGCAAAGAAATTCCATTCTGCTCTAATACCATAGTCAGTATAAAGGTGACATAAATTCATAAAATTTTTGAAGTTTTTGTACTGTGCAGCTGAACCGTCACTAAAATAATGAATAAGTTCAAAAGATAAAAATGTTTTAAGTTCAGTTTATAATTTACTAAGAAATACATGAACAGAAACAGTATCGTGATGCATGCAATTACTGATAACACAATAACATTTATTTTTAAGTATGCCATTAAGTTTGTAGTAAACAACAAAAGGGTGCAAAGTTGTTTGGCTGTTTTCCCAGTAAAACCCTTGAACAGCATCTTGCACAACAAATGAATAGTTTTCAGAAAAATCCATCAAAATGATCAACTCATTTGATTTCAGTTAATTTTTCAATAATCGCAAATAGCTGTTTTCGTTTTTGGCAAAAAAATGATGCTTAGATAAAATAGATACTTTTGAAATTAAATCATCTATGAAGTCGTCTACTGGTAATTGCAAAGATTCTAAAGTTTCACGATCTACTTTTATCCATTGCTTGAATGTTATAGTTTCATCAGATTCAAAGTCTTTAAATTGCTCTTCAAGATAAGCCTTTAACATTTCATTACCTGGACATTTATCACAATGATGAAGCATACATTCTTTAGATTCAATATCACAAACTATTTTTTCAATTAGACATTTACAGTCTACCGTAGCTGGGCTACTTGCAAGCAATAATTTTATATTCTGGTGAATACTACATACACAAATACGATGGGTACCTGAAGATCTAACAGTTATACACCATTTTGGACGTAACTCGCAGAATTTAGAAAATCCGACTTCAGCTCCATTTTCTTTTTTATACTCTAAAAAAAGTTCCTTTAAATTAACTAACAGTAATTTTTTTTGCATATGCACTTTTTTTGCACCAATGCGTACAGATACAAAATCCTTTTTCCCTGGACATGTTCTGCTAAAAGCTTCGTGTTCATAAAATTTCAAAATTTTTCCTTTAACAAGTTCTGGCAATTTCTTTGCTGCATTTCTTTCTGGAAGTGCTAAGATTCCACTTTTTGCTTTTAACTTTTTTACTGCTTTAGCCATTCTGTCTGATACTTTAGCCATTCTGTCTGATACTTTAAACTCACTACATATTTTTAATCTTGACCAACTGTTTGGTATAAGAGTTAAAACTTGAACTTTTTCACGGGGATTACTGATTGTAGATATTTTATCTTTCAATTCTAATACCAAATCTGACCAGTCAATGCAATTCTCACACTCTACACTTGCACTGCTTAGTGGTAGGACACTATTATCTGGTGATAAACCACTAACAACAGCTATTTTTTATGCAACTGTTATTTGCACTTTCAAAACTTTGCTTTTTACATAACTAGTATGATCTCTCTTACTAACACGTTTTCTTAAAGGTGAAATTCCAAGCTCAGAAAGGCTAGTATTAATAGTGTCAGTTGAACAAAATATATCATCTATGTCATCAATATCGTCAATTTTTCACTTGAAGAGCTTGTGGTTGAATATGCTTTGCGGCAACTTGGACACAATTTTTGACCTGGACAAATAACTTTATTTGTTAAATTCGAAAGACAGTCTGCAGTCTCTTGGTCAATACATCTCAAGCCTTTAACTGAGGCTCATTGTTTAAACCCTTTTGGTATGGCCAATCGTTGCTCAGTCTGAGCAACAATTGGCCATACCAAAAGGGTTTAAACAATGGCGCTGTAAATGCGTGTATTTGACCAACAGCAGTGATTTGTGTTGGAAACAAATTAAAGTAATATTTTTAATTAAATTATAAGTTCGCCTCACAATCAAACTCTGTTCCTCGTTCGAAAGTTCTGAGCAAAAGTCAATAAAACCCTTTTTTCGAGAATAAGTACTTAAATGACATAAACTTCCATCAAATTTTCCAATACAACAAGTAGTTAAGTTTTGTTCAAAAGACATGTCAGGATAAATTTAAAACAACTCTTATTATAACATCTATTCTAATTTTCGTCTTCGAATATTAGATGTTTGTGATAAACTTAAATATTTGAAATTAATTTAGAGAGATTTGTCCGTAGAATAAAAATATACTTACTTACTAAAATTACCTCTTCATGGCAGTATTTAATATACGGACCTTAATATCGTTTTTAAAATATCAAAGACTTTGTAGACCTAACTTAGCTTTTAAAAACTAGATTTTTTTCGTTCATAAGAAAGATCTATCCAAGACAATTTTTATTGTTTCTAAAATTTTGAAATAAGGTCTTTTCAAAAATACAATTAAAAAAACAAAAAAAGTTTGCCCACATCAAGTTTTAGGGGTTCAAACATACGTTATTTTAGGGTTTTTCACTTTTTTCGCCATATTGCTTTCAGAATAACTCAGCAGAGAAATTTTTAAAATAGCAAATTTTTAATCCGTATCATTATGATAGTATGTAGAACCTGTAGACAAAATAGCAATACTCAAAAATCTTTAGTTTTAGAGATATGACCCTACAAATAAATAAAAAATATTTATAGTGTTGCGTTTGTGACGATATTTGGCGAACCATAGACTAAAATGTAGGCATAATATGAAACTTGTAATAAATTATTTGTGATCTGCACCTTCGGTTTACTAAGAAACCACGTTTTTAAAATATATTACCCTTTCATTGCAAAAATATAGGACCCCAAAAATTCAATTTTTAGCTACTGACAGATATTGAAGTTTGCGTAAGCTTTACAAAAAGTACCACAAAATCCAAAATAATAATTATTTTGATCTGAAATTTTGGCAATGTTCATGAAACATGTTTAACAACATACTGACAAAATTTTATCAAAATCTGAGATGGTAGTGCGGGGATTATTTCGGAAATTGGACCGTTTAGCGTGGAATGACCCTCTTGTTGAATTAAGATAAACGTTTTTATTAAAATTGGAATAAATTTGCCATTTTATTCTTTTTAAAACAATAAAATAGGTCTTCTAGATTAAAAGTTATTTAATTTTTAGTTTTGTTAAGATTTTTAGTAATCACCCGTTATTTAGGGTTTAATATCTTTTTAAAACATCAAAACAAACATCTTAAAAATGTTTAAAATTAAATCATATTTTAAAAACATCGGAAGATCAATTCCTCGATTCCGTTTCATTAGAAAAATAAGAGGTTTTATACTTTTGTAAGTTTTTTTTTATCCCTGGTGGGTTTGGGTTATGGTTACAAAAAAGAAACAGAGGCTTTAGATTAAAATTTTGACATTGATTCTAGATAAGCTCGCGCTAAAAAACTAATTCTGTAGTTTCAATTTTAACGCTATAAATAACGTTGCTCGTACATTTATGCTTTTTTTTTTTTTTTTTTTTTTTTTTTGTTCTTTATTACAATAAAACTTTGTTACAATAATAAAAGTTAACAAGTCAAGATATCGTTAAGAAAATAAATATTAAAAATAAATATAAAGAACGCGGATTGCTCAAAGAAGACCATCATGTCTTGTAACAGAGAAACCGCTAATTGCTTGTGGATAAAAAAACAAACAACAAAATAAATAAAAAAGAATATACATTAAATATATACATATATTAATATAGATAAGGGATTTTCAAAAAATTTTAAAATTTAAAAGTAGATTAGTATATTTTCAGTTGAAAAAATGAGTTTTTTAAGATTTTGTTTAAAAGAATCAAAATTACACTCTTGAGAAAAATCTTTAGAAGTATTTAGAACTATACTACTCCATAAAAATGGTCCGCGAAATGAAATAAAAAATTTACCAAAATATCGTTCCTTTAAATATATTTATTTCTATCTCTTTGTAAATGCAAGTTACGAAAAGAAATGGGTGGTCTTGCATTTATACATAAAACAAAGAATGTTAAAAACATTTAACTCATATATATTTAGTGCATTCATATCATATAAAAGAGGCTTGGCGTGAGCAAAACGGTCCTTGAAATTTATAAGGCGTGCTACATGTTTCTGTTGCCGATAGAGAGGTTTAAGTTTACTTTTATAAGTGCTACCCCAAGCAATGTTTGCATAATTAATATGGCAATGAATTAACGAATAATATAACTGAATTAAGGTATGTTTATCTTGAAAGTTTCTTATTTTGTATAAAATGCCTATACTCTATGAAATTTTATTGCACAAGTTAGCAATATGGCTTTTCCAATTAAGATTTTCATCGATATATACACCTAAAAATATTGTCACTAGAACTCTTTTAACAATTATGTTATCGATAAAAAGAAAGGGTAAGTTGCTAGGCAGCTGGTGCTTTTTACCATAAGGATGAAAAAGAATCCATTTAGTTTTATCAATATTTAATGATAGTTTGTTTAATCTAAACCATTCAGAAATTTTGGCTAGTTCAATGTTTACGTTGCTAAAAAGTGTAAAAATGTTTTTATCAGAAAGAAATGATTTAGAATCATCAGCAAACATAATTGTCATTAGGTTAGAAGCTTTTGGTAGATCATTAATATAAATTAGAAATAGGAGGGGTCCTAAAAAGGATCCTTTAGGAACTCCACATGAAATATTCAACAAATTAGATGATACGTTATCATCTGCATAAACAAATTGTTTCCGATTATTTAGGTAACTTTTAAGCCAAATTAATATATTTCCAATAATTCCGTACCACTCCAACTTTTTAAAAAGAATTTTGTGATCAATAGTATCAAAAGCTTTTGCCAAGTCAATGAAAACACCTAAAGTAAATTGAGAATTTTCAAATGAGCCAGATATATTTCTTGTAAATTGTAAAATGGCATGTTCAGTGGAATTGTTATTTTGGAATCCATATTGATTGCTGTATAATAAATTGTTTATAGTAAGATGATTAAAAATTTTACAATTGTATTGTACAAAATTCTTTCTAAAACTTTAGAGAATACAGAAAGTAGTGAAATTGGACGATAGTTATAATATTTTAATATTGGTATGACTTTTGCTAATTTTAGAGCTTGTGGAAAAATTCCCTGTTTAATTGATAGCGAAAAAATCTTAAAGAGTATATCTTTTAAAACATTAAATGAACTTATAATAATGTTGCCGTTGATACCATCAGGGCCTACTGCTTTGTTAGATTTTAACATTTTAAATGCAATTTCAAACTCATCAAAAGATAATTCAAAAGAGTTCAAGTAAGAGTTTAGAGGGAAACATAGATCAACCATTAAGGTGTTTGCTATAGGAATGTTTTTTGCAAGATTTGGTCCTTCAGACACAAAATATTTATTAAACTCTTCCGTAATTTGTCTTTTATCATATAAAAATTCATTATTATGTTTAACCATGTTTGGCAAAGGGTGAGATGTACTTTTTTTGCTGCCAGTAATTTCTCTTATTATAAACCAAGTACGCTTAAAATTTAATTTATATTTATCTAGTAAATTTAAATAATATATTTTTTTTTTTTTTTTTTGAGGCTTTTAAAAAGTTTAGCGTAATTTTTATATATAATTTTATTTTCATTTGTTTTACATTTTAAGTAATTAATGTATAATTTTTGTTTAATTTTTGAAGACTTACGCAAACCCTTTGTAATCCAAGACGATTTAATACTTTTAGCTTTGAGATTTAAATTAACTTCATGGAAATTTGTGTCGTAAATATCATAGAAAGTTTAAAAAAAGGAGTTATAAACTAAGTTTGTATTATCAGAGGCGTTAATAAAGTTCCAATCAATTAAAGATAATTGTTCTTTAAAAGATTCAAGGTTTTTTTTTGTAAAAATTCGCTTTTTGAAAACTCGTTTTTGATTAGGAAGTAATTTATTATCTATATTTATAGAAAAAAAAATAGGAAAATGATCAGATATGTCATTTTTATTTATGCCTTTCTTTAAGGATACGTTAAAAACATCAGTGGTTAAAATATTATCATTTAAAGAAACACTTGATTGAGTAATTCTTGTCGGTTTGCTAATCAAAGGAATCGCACCATTTTCGAGAATGGCATTATAAAACTTTTTAATGTTATTATTGACGTGGTATTGAAAACAATCTAAATTCAGATCACCCAATAAGTAGATAAATTTATTTTCGCGGTTACTTTTTTTAATAACGTCATTACATAAAAACGAATTAAAATTTTTAATTTCACCTGAAGGTGGGCGATAACAGCAAATTAGAATTTTATTTTTTAATTTATTGGTTAAAATTTCATTCGTTAAAACCTCTTTATCAGCATCAGTGAGGCTCATGTCATACCGGGTAAAATATTGTAAGTTATTTTTAACATAAATAAGAACGCCTCCGCCACGCTTATTTGTTTTTCGTGCCAATGAAATTACATTAAAACCCGGCAGTTCACAATTGGTAAAAGAATTTAGGTCATTCAAACTGCACCATGTTTCTGTTAAGCAGATTATATTAAAAAGATTACTAGTTTCTTCAATAAAATTACTAAAGAATTCAAAAATTTTTTTTAAACTTCGAATATTAATGTGAATTGTGTTAATATTATTTTGATCAAGAAATCCTTTAATTTCATGGGTTTAAAAGTAGTTGCATTTATTTTGCCAAACATCAGAATCAGTAAATTAATTAAGATCAGGATCGGATTCCTCGTCTAATAAGAAATCATAAGTTCGAAAAAAATCATAAAAACTAGACTCAAAATTTAAGGTTTTATTAGAATCCATTTAATTTTTGTTTTTTCATATTCAAAATGAGATCAAAGAATTTCTTTTATAAATCCCGTATGATTAATTTATTATATAGTACTTTAGCGTACTTACCCTTCGCCCTTAAATCTTTTGCCTCATTCAGGAGTTTTTTCCGCAATTCCAGCGTATGTTCACTATAATCTTCATTTATGTAAACCTTTTGAGTCCATAATTTTATCGTCGTATATTTTCTTAATATCGTGGCTTTGTCTTTGTAATTAAGAAATCTTACTACAATCGATCTATTTTTTGTTATTGTTTTCTGGTAATTTTTTGCCAACTCGATGCGCCCTTTTAATTTCAAAGTTTCTGTTTAGTTGAAGTTTATTATTTAAAAATTCCCTTACTTTATTTTCACTGTCTTCCGAACTTTCATTTTCAATTTCTTCAATCCCGCAGAATCTTAAGTTGTTGCGTCGACTTCTGTCTTCAAGTTCTGCCAATTTGTTAATCATTTTAGAATTTTCATTTTCATTTATCAATGATGTTTTTGATGTTTGATGATCGGCGACTATTTTATCATAATTATTACTCACAAATTCAACAGCTTTATTAAGTTCGCGTAATTCCTTTTTTAGTTCCTTGTTCTCGTCAATTACTGAGTTTAATTTGTTTTCAAGTTTTTCAATTCTATCATTAAACATCTTCATAATAGTATTTTCATGAATTTCCAAAATATCTTTTAATTGTGCAGATGTAAAATTTTTAGTAGCCATTTTGAATTTTTTTTTTTTTGGATAACCAGTAAGTAAAAAAGAACACGTCCGCTCGCGGCGAATGCTAATGATTTAATGATTTAATGATTTATGCTGTTATTTTAACAAAATATCGTCTCATAGTTGTCATATTTAATGTTGTATTTAACACATATAATCTTAGATTTTCTAAAATAATGCAATTCTGTTCAACTCTAGGATATACTCTATGTTATTATTATGTTATGTCTCTATGTTAACTAATCTAAATGTGATACATTCGAGGTTGAATCATTTGACACAGTATAACATTTTGGATCTTTTGTTTTTGTTTGACTTGCCACGTTAACCAGTCACTTCAAATTAATTTCATCAAGAAAATTTTAAAAAGAAAAGTACGATGCGTGCCTTCTCTCTTTGTTAGCACGTTGTTTAAGGCTTTTTCACTCAATATAAAAACGAGCTTGACGTCACGAGTTTATCAACAACAAAAAAGTATTTCCGCATAAAAAGTATAAAAATTCACTACCTTAAAAATAATTTTTTTTTCTATAAACGCTTTCATCTTCAAATAAAAAAAATTTTAAAGATCTATTTTTCCTGATTAAACAAATAATTAGATTAAACGAAATAAAAATATTTTGTTAAAATAAATTCAATGATGTGTGATCCACTTTTCTGTTTTTTGCGACATTTACAAAAAACCTGTCTTGGGAAAACTAAGATTGCCTGACTTATCTTTATGCTGGACTGTTGAAACTTAATACACTTATGAGTGAAGGTTTAACCTTTCTGAATCTTATGTCATCCATGTGTTTCATGTACAAAAAGTCTGTTTTTAATGCATTTATATTGTAAAAGTTATTCTTTTTAAATGGCAAACGTAATACTTTTGATGGATGACATAAGTTATTAAAATTTCAACCTTTTATTGCATATTAAAGTCATACAAATATTTTATTTTCTTGTTTTGATATTGTCTTTTATAAATTAAACTAGTTGTGTTACTAACAAGTCTAACTTTTATTTATTTTAAAAACAAAACTAAAGTTAGTGGTATAAATATTAGATATTGAAATTTAAAATTAATCCTGATATTTGTTAAAAGTTCAGCTAATAAAATCTTAAAACTAAAAGTGAATTAAATCTTTAAAGTTAATACACTAAAAAATATAAAAAATTTCATTGAAAAATTATGAATTAATGAATATTAATTTTTTATCTAATTTTTTAAATAGTAGACTTTACAAACAATTATCTCTTTACCAATTTCTTTTCAAGTTAAAGTTGATATTCTCAAACAGATATTTAAAAATTCTTCTTTTTTTAGGCAATATCACACCTATTCAAAAATGGTCCCAACTTTAATTTTAAGGATTAAAAAAACGACCGATGGGGCATTTTTCTGCAAGGTCTCAGGTATCACCAGGTGTAAAAATTAAAATCTAATCTCTATAGCCAAAGGAGAAAAACAAGTTTAAAGTTTTATAACACTTTGCGCTACTTATCACACTTGAAGCCTCGTTGTAAACCTATTTTGTTTTTTTTCACTTTTGGTTATGGAGTTTTTAAAAAACATCAAAAACTCTTTACATATATGTGTTGGCTATAACCTGACAAAAAATCAGCTCTTTAGCACTTGTGGTTTGTGTGCAGGGACCTAAAGTATAGGGTATGGCACTAAAAGCCTCTTTAAAAAGAGGCAACGGATGCTTTACGTTTTTATTCTTACCTTATTATCGACTATGGAAGTTTCAAAATTAAATAAAATGAAGCCTTGGCATGGATCTTTCAGGCAAAAAAAATACTTTGAGAGCTATATCTGTGCAAAGATATAGCTCTCAAAGTAGGAATCTCGCCTTTGAAAAAACGGCCAAATTATAACAGCTTTTTGTAAATTTTATGCTTTTTAAAGAATCAAAGTTACATCAAATAACTAATTTAGTAACAATATCATGTGAATAGTTGATATGGGATTCTATGGTTGTTAGACTTCACATTTTTTTGTACTTTGTCTGCAAACAGAGTGCTTTTTTTGTCCACGTTTGTATAAAATATGGGGCAGAAAACACCTTAATTTAACTAAGAAATATATCTTTACTGAAATGGGTTTTAACAAGATATCAAGCAAAAGAAAATCCCATTTAACCTTAACCTCCCATTGAAAAAACACATACATACAGACATGAAATGATTTTCTTAAAAAAAATTGCTTTATGGTGATGTTATGATGTTTATTATTTTTCTTCAAATTGCAGTTGAAATTTTTTAATTTAGTACTTGCAAAATAATATATGTACTTCTGATTAATTTTTTGTAAACTTATGATATTTTATGAAACGATAAATAATCAGATGATCAGGGTATCTTTTGTACCTATCTTATTGAGCACTGAAGATTGAATGCAAGGCTTCTATTGATTGCTCACTGAAAAATGCCCAATGCTGTACCCTTTAGAGCAATAAATTCAGAAACATGGTGGAACACTGCATGGGGCGACCAAAACTGGGAGTTGAAGATATGAATTTTTAAAGTCTTTGATATGTTGAACATATGCAGTATTTAATGTCCTTCTAAAACAGGAGCTAACAACAGTCTTAACATGTTGGAATGTTTTCACAAAACCAAGCATATGGTCTTTTCTCTTTCAACAACTCTTTGCAAAACATTCATATTCTTCAAAGGCTTATGACAATCATTCCCAACAAACTCTCCACCATAATAAGGTTGTAACTTCAATTTGAGAAGTAATGGCCAATCTTTGCCTTTAAGCCATATCTTTAGCATTGATTTGCAAAGATGATTTAAAATTCCAAGGTAAAGATGAAGTTCCATTGGGGGAATAAACTCAATAACTTGTTTGACATCTTGGTCAAACAACGGGTTATGAACAACATTATGAAAATCCTTTGCGCACATTTTTCCATTCTCTGTTTCAATGAATGCTTTGTATTGCGTCCAAATGGATCTGAAGTTTCTTGGAGTTCCCTGTTCTTTGAGGTCACTAGATTTAACATCACACCGACAGCATGGATGTTTGCTTGAGTGAGACTGAATGTCACAGTTGATATTGGCTAACTTCATGTTACATGAATAAAGAAAGGCATATCAGTTTTCCCAGATTAACTTAAAATTTTTTTGACATTTTCATAAGCTTCTGAAACATTTTCAGCAACAGCAACAAGTAGCTGACGCTTGGCTCTTGTTTCTTTCCCATGTTCTACAGTCAGTAAGCTTTTATCAATTGAGGCTGAACTTGTTTTGACATTTTGACATCCACCATGGAGGTAACACTCAAGCTAAACTTAAGGAAAAATCCTCCACCATCAATACCTAGTTTAATGAGAGGCGATGAAGTGATTGCTCCAACTCTGAGAATTGAGTTATAAAAATCCCCAAAACTTTTGCAGTGAACAACCTTTGTCAAATAATCAGTTTTTGTTGATGGTCTCGTAAGTAAGATTTTGGAAACTTTGAATAAACTTTCAACCTTTCTACCAGCCATTGTAAAATTTTCCCTAAATTTTGTTTCAACGATTTTTGAATTTGTAGTCTTGTTTAATGTTACATCCAGTTCTTGCATTTTTTTATTTGAAAGACCAGTATTGATTTGAACTTGAACCATGTCCAAAGTAGTTATAGAAGTTCTTGATATGTGCTGAGCTCTGGAGGGACCTGGAGTAATAGTTAAAGCTTTACCACTTTCTCTGCTCAAAATAATTGTGCCCTGTGGATAGGATATCTTTTGAGTTATTACAGAGGACGCAATTTTTTCAGCAGTTCTGGAATCAGTTGCTATCATTTTCTTTAAGTTTTCAAATTTGGTGGCTTGTGAATAATCATGTATTATTCCTCTTTTGACTATACTGAGACAGTTTAAGCATAGTTTATCAAAGCTACTTGATGGTTCTTTCAAATCTTGAATGGTTGAGAAAGCAAGCTTTGTAGAATGTCCTTCTAGTGGGCCTACCTGGCAAATTAAGCAATTACAAGAATCAAATCTCTGATCTGAGGTCTCATAATCACTTTGTTAAAGTCATGTAGCTTGGGAAGAGGCAAGTTTCTATCTCCTTTGCCATGATTTTGTACGATTGCTCTGCAGGAATTGCAAATGCCCAATGGAACTCTATCATCCTTAAATTTTAATAGAATTTCCAGAAAAAATACCTTTTATTCTTTCCTTAATGAAATCACAAATATGCCTGTCACATTTTGAAAAACAAAAGAAGCATACAGATTGCCGACAATTTTTATGAGTTTTTCTTTAATAAGGCATTTCAGTGGTTAAAAAATTGATCTTTTAAAAATAACTTGAGTACAAGTTTGTATTGGTAAAACATTTTTTTAGTTGTTCAGGCTGTTGGCTGCTTAAATAAAATTATTTTGATGTTGTGGCTTTTCCCGGAAAATAAGAAACATTTGTTTTCACATTTTTAAATAATAGAAAAACTGGGTCAAAGCAATAAAAGATTTTAGGAGATACTTTAATACAAGAAAAAAAGCACAACAAGGTTGTACATATTTGATTTATATAAAAAATAACTTGATCGTAGCATTAGTTTTGAAATTATTTTATAAATTACCAAAAAAACAGAAATGAAATTATTCAGGAGTAAATAACTTGTGACGCTTTCAGCAGTTATTGATTCCATAATTTTACAAACAATACATGTCATCGAAATAGGTCTGTAATTTGTGGGTTACGACGGGTTTCCTTTTTAAATATTGGACATATTATAGCAGTTTTCCAGATCCTAGGTATAAAATTTTTGGACATTGACATTTCAAACCGAATAGAAAAAGGAATAGCAATAACATTTGCAATTGACATTTTGACATTTGACATGGCAGGTTATCCATCAGGGGATTTGGAAGATTTGGATGGAAGCTTTTGTAGATAAGAAACAACAGAATTGTAAGGAAACAATATTATTTAAAGAATTTTTGTGTTTTGGTAAATCTAAGACTGGTGCAATACCATTCTCAGTAACAAAGACAGAGCCAAAAAAAATGTTCAAAAGTTGTAATTTTTCACAATCATCTGTAATAAGAGAACCATCAGTTTAAAGTAATGACACAACAGAGTTACAGCATTTGGGTTTTTTGTTTACGAAAGAGTAAAACTTAGTGATATTGGATTTGACAACTAAATCTTTCTCTCTGGAAATGAAATTTTTTTGAACTTCTGTATCATATAAACGAGAGTAGTTCTTGAATTTAACGTGAAAAGATGGATTACCTGTTCTTTTATAATCTCTAAAGAGAATACGATTTTTGGAGGCTAATTTTCGGATGGCTAGAGGTTGGATATTGTTTTTTCTATTAAAAATTAACGGTACATGCGATGAAATAGAAGAATTTAAGAAATTACAGATAGTTTTGCCAGAAAGTCGGTGTTTATAGAGTTGTAATCAGCTTTGAAAAAATTATACTTGGTTGTTTTTTTATATGGTTTGTATTTCTCCAAATTACAATTGAAAATAATCATGCAGTGGTCGCAGGTACTTATGAATGGGGTAATAGTTTCAATATTAAAAACATTTTTAGAGTTGTTGGTTAGTATCAGATCTAGAAGGTTGTTAAGTCTGGTATTGTCGGATACACGGTTGGGTCGGGTTAAAGCATTTGGGGAACACGTTTCTACAAAAAGGTCATGAAATGAAACTAGTTGGGATTGACCAGTTTATATGTGGTAGATTAAAATCACCGACTATGATGCATGTAGAATTGCAAGTATCGGTAATTTTATAAATTATCTTGCACAAAGCTTCGGTTTTTAAAATACTGATGGCTGCACATGGAGGGTGATAAATGCATACAATTCGTATTTTTTACTCAATGAATGAGACAAACACGTCAACACATGTTACTTCAGTATTTAGTAGTTCCATTAGAATATTAAGATGCGTTTGAAGTGAGTGGATATTATTGCGCACTAATATAAGTGAACCCCCACCTTTACTGTTTCGATCATATCAAAATACTGTGAAATTATTGCCATTCAACAATAATGAATCAGGTGTATTTTTATTTAACCAAGTTTCGGTAATGAGTATGATATCAAGATTGCTGTTTTCGAGGAGATTGTGTAGGTAGTGTAGTTTATTGTTAATCGATCTAGTATTGAAGTAAGCACAGCTAATGGTTTTGAAAGGATATTGTTTAACTTTTGTTTTGTTGTTATTATTAGCATGGTTTATACTGAGTTTAGGAATAATGTAGTAGTTGCATTTACTGGTGTTATCATTACTTTTTTTTTAATTCTGTTTCGTAAGCTTTGAAACATCGATTTTAACGATGGCGTTGCTTCTAATGCAGTATCGAAAGGGCAAATTGAGTTATCCATTCGCTTTATAATTCGTTGTTTTTAATTTTTCTTTCTTGAAGCAACATTTTCATATTTGATCTCAAAAAAAGTTTAAGTAAACTTTTTTAAATTATAATGGTCTAACAATGTTTATATTTGCAAGTAAATTTCTAACGGATAATTTCTCGTATTTTGCTTTGATAAAAAGTAACAATAAATATATAGATAGTTTAGCTATGTATATATATATATATATATATATATATATATATATATATATATATATATATATATATATATATATATATATATATATACATAAACATATATATATATATACTAGCATGAGTTACCCGGCGTTGCCCGGGCCAATATTTAAACTGGCTTACCTGATATCTGTACACAAAAATGGGCCCAAAAAATGGGCCCCCTGACCCCGGGGTTAGGGGGCCTATTTTTGGGCCCCCTGACCCCGGGGGTCGGGGTACGGGGTCAAAACCCAGCTAAGAACCTTCTCCCCCTCAAGGACTACCCCCATGCCAAATTTCATCGAGATCGGTCTGGCGGTTTGGATTTCTATAGAGAACAAACAAACACACACAAACACACATTGCCCTTTATATATATAGCTGGAGTTAACCGGCGTTGCCCGGGCCAATATTTAAACTGGCTTACCTGATATCTGTACACAAAAATGGGCCCAAAAATGGGCCCAAATAATGGGCCCCCCTGACCCCTGGGTCAGGAGGGCCCATTTTTGGGCCCCCTGACTCCGGGGGTCGGGGTACGGGGTCAAAACCCAGCTAAGAACCTTCTCCCCCTCGAGGACTACCCCCATGCCAAATTTCATCGAGATCGGTCCGGCGGTTTGGATTTCTATAGAGAACAAACAAACAAACACACACACACACACATTGCCCTTTATATATATAGAAGATATATATATATATATATATATATATATATGTATATATATATATATATATATATATATATATATATATATATATATATTTCACCGTTTGACAATAATTACAATAACAAAGTAAATAAATTAAAATTTACATGGCAAAGACCAAAAAGAAGACTATAGTTGTCTTATCACCAAGCCCCATAATATATACCATAAATAGCATAACTTTTAAAAACCGTGTGAGAAAATACAAAATCTTTTAAACATTATTTAAATTTTTTCTTAAACTATATTTTAAATAAATGAATAAATAAAATTTAAAAAATTTATTTTTTATATTTTGTCCTCCCATTTCGATTTTTTTTAAATTTCTTTTGTTAGATTGAAAATAATTTTTTTTTTTAAATACTTAAAAAAAATAAAATAAAATTAGATAACGAAAACAAAAAGATAAAAAGTGAATGCACACACTCACATATAAATACATAGCAAACAATTAGGAGTACTTTCACATAAGATTTTAAGAATATACGGTATGAACTTTTTTACATCCTCGGTAATAAATAAATGATAAATTAAGTCGTGTAAAAATTTACCATAGAATTTTTTTGTATGTGTATATATAAAATTAATAAATATATTCATAATTATATAAATCAAATCATAAGAGTACTCTTACTTAACGCCTTAGAAGAAATTTAATTCATTGTCGTTTGGTAGAAGAGTTTGCCTAAGTTTTGTTTTAAATTGGTTAAGCGAAGAGTGTTTTAAGATCATCATTTAAAAGTGGATTCCATAATTTCGGTCGTTGATTTGTAACTGAGTATTTAGTGGCTGAATAATAGGTTTTGGGTTGACTAAAGTTATTTTTTGAGAATTTTGTGCTGTATATATGATTTTTTAATATTGAGTAAAATAAAGGCGGTGCCGTTTTTTTTATCAAGTTCAAACATAAATATAAGAATTTGATAAATACTTATTTTGAAAACATTTAATACATTGAGTTTACTAAAAAGTATTTTTGTATGGGAAAGCCGACATTCATTTGTAATAATCCTAATAGCATGTTTTTGTTTGCAGAGTCTATCTATTTTTGTAACGTTGGTTCTGCACCAAGCAATATATGCATAGTTTAGGTAACAATGTATAAATGAAAAGTATATATATTTCAAACAAGATTGGTTTAAAAACTGTTTAGCTTAATACAGTATACCAATATTTTTTGAAATTTTATTCTCAATTACATTTATATGTTCTCTCCAATTATTATTTTCATCTAAAATTACGCCCAAGAATTTTAACGATATTTTCCTTTTTATTAAATTATTATTAATAAAAAGATTCGGTAGTTTCCATGGAATATTTTTTTTTAGAAGTATGATGGAATAATGTGTATTTAGTTTTCATTAATGTTTAGGGATGGATTATTGGATTTAAACCGTTGGCTTAGTTTATCAAGTTCTTTATTTAATGTTAAAAATAAAATACAATATCTTGATTGGAATAAAATAATTTAGTATCATCGGCAAATAAAGTTGACTTTAAGATATTAGAAAACTTATTTAAATCGTGAATATAACCTAGAAATAAGAGGGGTCGTAGTATTGAACCCTGGGTAACACCGCATGTCATATTATCCGTTTTTCCACCTTTGTATGAAATATTTTGCTTACTGTTAAACAAGTAACTTTTAAACCAAGTCAAGTTTGAATTTCAAATACCGTAGATTTCGAGTTTGGATAAAAAAATTATATGATCAACTGTACCAAAGGCTTTGTTTAGATCTATAAAAACACCTAAAGTAAACTTTTTTCATTAAACTCTTTAAATATATCATGTACAAGGTGTAAGATTGCGTGATCAGTAGAATGACCAGATTTAAAACCAAATTGTTTATTGAACAAAATACTATTTTTGCTTAAGAAAAAGTAGAGTTTATTATACATAGTTCGTTCTAGAATTTTTGAAAAAAATGTAAGAATTGAGATCGGCCTATAATTAGTAAAGTCATAGGGATCACCTGACTTTAAAATTGGGATAACTCTAGCGATTTTTAACTTTTCCTAAAAAACTCCCTCTTTTAAAGATAAATTAAATATATACAAGAGTGGGATTGTAATGAGTTTTATTGAATTGATAATGATGATACTACTTATATTGTCAACTTCTATACTTTTTTAGGCTTGATTAAAGAAACCACGACTAATAATTCTTCTTCAGTAAGTTTTTCATTAGACATAATAGTAGTTTTATTAGAAACCAAGTATATATCAAAGCTGGTTTGTGAGGATTCAATTTTTGATGCTAATGAAGGACCAATATTTACAAAAAATTCATTGAGTGTTTTAGCCACTAGTTGTTTCTTTAAAACGTAGTTATTATTAAATTTGAGTAATTTTGGAATAGTATTTCTGTCAGAATTATTTTTACCAATGACTTCCTTAATAATATGCAAAGTACTTTGAGAATTATTCGAGTGCTTTTTTAATTGATCTGAATAATAATATTTTTTTGATTTTTTTACAATTGACTCAAAGAGTCGTTTGTAGTTTTTATAAAAAGTTTCATTACGAATGGGTTTTTTTTTAAGAAATTTGTTATTTGGTCGTTGTGTTTTTAAGAAGATTTAAGAATACCCTTAGTAATCCAAAGGTTTAATAGCGTTTTTGTTTTAAATAATTTTGAAACTTCTGGAAATGCTTTGATGCTATAATATTTATGATACTCTGATATAAATATATCGTAGGCTTTATCAGAGATTTTGATTCAGGAATATGCTCATTAGGGATGTGACTTTTTGGTACCTCCAGTTTCCAATATATACTAGGTTTCCTTCAAAAGTATATAATAGGTTTATATTCTTTTGAAGGAAAAAAAATTAACTGATATTAGGGAGCAGGTGTGTAATCAAGGGTCATGGTGGGTGACCTTTTTCAAAAATTAAATAAAACCAATGACTTTTCAGTTACTTTCAAACCAAAGTTCATCTGTTTTTTATATTGGAAACTAGAGATACCTAAAATATACCAAAAAGTCACACCCCTAATGCTCATCAGTTGCCCGTTAATTTAAAAATCAAAGGAATTCATTGATAATAAAAATCAAAGGTTTTGATTAATTCCTTAAATGGCATATGATAAAAAATTCTATTGGTGTTATTAATCTTTTTACAGAACAAAATTACCTCTAGTATTTCAAAAGTTATAACAGTTTAAGCAAAACTCTTTAAGTGATTATTTTCAAAAAAATAACAAGAAGCCGTTAAGCTTACTTTGAAACAGCCGTGTATCGTATGTGTTTAACAAAAACAAAACTCAACGTGTTGTCAATATAAACAGTATCTCAAGCTGTTAAAACAAGCAGTTCCTCCAAAAAGGAAGTAACCTTGCAAAAAAGAATCGAGAGCAAATAACAATTTTTAAAAACTGCCTTGTAATTTTTGAAATATTTTTTAGTTTTGAAACTTTTATACAACTTTACTTCTTTCGAATACTGGGTAGTAGCAATGTTTTTCATACATTAGGGACCCTATAAATGTTCAAAGGTCATGCGAAACCACTAAAAATACTTTTTATTCAAATATCTTTTAAATTCAATGTTTTTTTATTATGTAAAATACATTTACAGTTACAAGTATAAGTAAATTTATTATAATAAATTTATTAAGTTTTACAATTTACTTAAATCTGTCATTTTATACCTTTTTTATTTTATCAATATTGGTAAGGAACAAGAGGTGAATTTCCTGTTTAAATTGCTATCGCATAATGTATGTTTATAAAAAACCTCTTTTAATAAATAAACAACTTATAAAAACTCGATCTTTTTATACAAAAAAAATTGTATGATGTCATATTAACGTATATGACAGTTTTAACCGACATAACGGTTTAAAAAATGAATACAAATACGCAAAAATAAGCAGCATAACGCTTTAGACATTCGCTACTTAGATAAAGGTCCGGGTGAATAAAAAAAGTAATTGCTTTTACTCAGTAATTGGTCAGTTTTACGTGACTAAAAATTTAAGCAGTTTTGCACAAATTTTTATTCTCGTAAAATTAAGCAATTTACTCAGTAATTGCTCAGCTTTACGTGAATAAAAGCTTAAGGAATATTGCTGAAATTTTTATTCACGTAAAACTAACCAGTTACTGAGTAACAGCAATTGCTTTTGTTCATTCACCCGGCCTAAAGATAAGCATAACGTTATACTTTTCGCTTATACAACCGTTGTGTTAGCGTTATATAACCATTATGTTAGTGTTTTATATTTTGCTGCGTATCTAAATATATATTTTTAAAAATTTGAAAAATGAAGTAATTAACATTTTAATCATTACTCAAATATTTAAATGACAATTACATAAAACTTAATTCAAGTTGGTTAGTAAACAAAAAAAGGCAATAAGGTTAATCTCAAACATTAATCGTATTTCTCACACAAAAATTATTTAATGAATTCAATGTTCTAAATGTATATAAACTAAAGCTTTATCACATATATACACATATATATATATATATATATATATATATATATATATATATATATATATATATATATATACATATATATATATATATATATATATATATATATATATATATATATATATATATATATATATATATATATATATATATATATATATATATATATATATATATATATATATACACTTTCAATTCAAAACATATTATTCAGCTACTAAGTTTTCAATTGCTAACTGAGGACCCAAGACGCAAAACACTCTATTAAATTGTTCTCTATTAACTTAAGACTAATGCTTCTCAAATGCAATTTAAAACAAAAGCATTTACCGATAGAAAAGAAAATTAAAGCTTTTCTAAAAATCTTAAATTTTAAATCTTTAAATCTTTAAATCTTAATTAAATCTTTAAATTTGTGAAGAATAATAACAATAATAGGTAATTAGCTTGTTAATTATTATTATTTAATAATATATTTAATTTTTATTTCAAAAAATGGCCTCATTGTAAATTTTGGTAAGTCGAACTAATAATTAAATATATTTTTTATTTTATATTTTCTTGTTTGTTTGAAAATCACAAACGAGTTCCTAAGTTTATTCTTTAAAAATTTTAAACGCTATTATTAATTTTTTTAATTATATTTTAAGTATTATTAAAAAGTTATCGTAATATTGTTAACGATGTTGTAAATTTGTTGTAAATTTTTTTTATTTTTTGTTTGATTTATTTTTATTTTTTACTGCTACATATTACTGCTTATCTTTATTTATAAAAATACCAACAACAAAAAGAATTAAAATTTATTCAAAAAATAATTACTATAACTTGAACCAATAAGAAATGTTTTTTTTAGTTAATTTATCTATAAATTATGTATAAACTGTTAGTTTTATCTTACTAATTAATTCTTAAATAAAATTCCTTGTATTAGTAAATGTTTTGAAAGTTGTGTATTATACTTTTTTGCATAACATTAGAATATTGGATATGTTAGCGAATGCATTATTTGGGGAATAGTGATAAAAATAAGTTTGTCTTCTTCTAGCCCCAATCATATAAATACTTGCTTTTATATACTACGATTGTAAACTGATTTCTTATTAGCAAATACATACACTAAAGATTTTACAAATAGAAAATATAATCGTAATAACATACTTTGTTTAAAGTTCAATTCCAAAATGACTCTATAATGGATTCAGCACAGGTTTTTACAATTTCAAGCATAAAAAAAGTACTAATAATTCTAAAGTTTTTTCTAAACGTAGTTTTTTGATTAACAACTCAGTAAAAGACTTCACTTCGACAATTATAATAATCAGTTTTTTTCATAGAAGCAATACTTTCTTTGAAAAAATATTTTCATAAAATTAAATTTAAGGAAATGAATGTCATTAATAATGTAAAAATAATTTAGTAAAAATATTTGAACGATAAAATTTTTGAAAGGTAATACGGCGTTAATTTTTGGCCAAAAATCTTTCAGTGCGAATTGTTTGTGCGACTATTAAAACTAAATGTCGTGTAGACTGGAATATTTTTACGTTTGGTTCAGTCTACACTAAAACATGCAGTTAAGTAACCAAGGATCATGACTTAATTGGTCAAAAGTTGAATGTTTTAATGTGTTAATATGTTGAAATATGAGTTATACTTTTCGTTCATGGAAGAATATATGTATTTTTACACATTTTTTAAATAAGTCTACAAAAAGATGCTCGATAAGACACTATGTTACCTCTTCTATACACACAGTTTTACATTTGAAATTGATACTTGCATTATTATCTTTCTTTTTAGCTAGAGATTTGGAAAGTTGATAAATATATCTTGAGATATCTTATTTTTTCTGGTAAAAATTGACATTTTTGATTTTCAAAAAGTCTTTAAACTTAAAATAATGAATTAACTTTAAAATCTCTAACTAAATATGGACCGAACACATTAAAGAACATTTGCGGAATTTTTTTATAAATGAAGTAAAAGATAAGTATGAGTTTATCTCTGATGTTTCTATGTGACTTTTTGACTAATTTTTAGAAAATTGGCAGCCATTTTTAAAAAATGTTTTTTTATGATTTGGTTAAAAAAAAGCAACTATTTTTAAGACTTTATCTTGAATGTTAAAATGTAAATGTTATAAAATTTTTTATTTATTTGTCACTTGGCATTAAAAAATTTTTTAAAAAAGTTTTACAGTTGATAAAATACATTTCATAAAAATAGTTCAACGCGTGACTGGCTACACATCAGTGTTGTCCGTGTTTAATCGAGAAATGCAATCATATCATTTTATGAGATAAACTAAATATTACTTTTTATTTTATTTGGCAAGCAGGGTAAGTAGGCTTTGTAAGAAAAAAAAAGTGCTTGAAAGTTTTTGAAGTTCCAAGTTTTATCTTTATATTATTAGATCTTCATAATTGTTTATATTAGTTATTAATTTTACTTATTACATTAAAATTGTCTGGATTTTATTCTGTATTTTTTTGTATACTTGTATTGTAACTTCATTAAATATTTTTATGAAAGATAAATTTTTCACTTGATTACATATTATTAACTTATTATTAAGTTATTATTAAATTGATAAACATTTTTATTATTGAAGTTTATTATTTATTACAACAGTTTTATTATTGAAAGACCTCCAGGAATGTAAAGACTGGTACTACTGTGAATAAAATGTATAAACAGCTGCAAAAAAGTATTTTAGGAATTATAATTAGTACATTCAAATGACTATTTGAATACGCTACATTATATAAGTAATGAACAAAAGTGTTCACAAATTTTCTATTTTAACAGATTTAAATGTTTTATATTAATAATTCTTCATACAAATGTTGATGTATATCTTAAAAAACTGTGTTTCTCATTTACATTTAATTATATCCATTTATATGTTGCATGTTCAAAAACAAAAACAATAAGTAGATTGTTTTTCAAAGTTGATAAACATCTGATACAAGTTATCAGATATTCTTTGTATGAGGTTATAGTAATCTGATACAAGGTATCAGATTATTAAAAACCTTGATGTTTGTGTTAACGTGTTAACCATGATCCAAGCATGGATGCGCAGTCCCAAAAGGACTCTGGATTTGTATGTCACAAAAATATTACTTCAAGTATTTCGAATTTTAAAATAGGTATCACAGATGTAACGACTTGCAAGGCTGCTCAGTTTTATGACTTTTTATTAAAAAATTTGTGCTGGCAAACATCAAAAAGAACGTACTAACAACAAATTTTTGGGTTTCAATTTGTTTCTGAAAATCTTTTTGCATTTTGATTATATATCGATTTCTGAAATTATATTTGTTCAAATTAATTAATATATATTTTTTAGACTTGGATTTTATTTATATCATTTTAAGACATTTTCATATAACCTTCATTAAAAGTTAAGATATTCAAAATATGAAAATATTTTATTTCTATTAGTTTTTATAAATATTACCTGTTATAAAAATATCAATAAGATGACACCTTTCTCTATGTTATGCTTTTTATTTTTTTGATAAATTAAAGTGTAGATGTATACAATAGTTCTATTGGTTTAAGGTTAAGTTAAGGTTAGCTATTTAATCCACAACATATCTAAAGCTAGGCTGTTCAACAAGCTATGGAAATTACAGTATGTGAAGATTTATGAAATAGAATTTACAAACTGAATGAAAATAGAACATGTATGATAAATTGATTGGACCGTAGTAATTTTTTATTTTTGTTTTTTAGGTATTGGCAGGCTGTACTCGACAACTTACTTTCCTGCAACGAAATCAAGAGAACCTTCAACTACAACCGATTTAAAATAATTTTCATACCAGCATTTTTTAAGAAGAGTTTTCCCTTCCTAATTTACTAATTAGATTACTTATATTTCATAATTTCTTTAAAATATTTTCGGAGGTTGTTTAATTTTGGTGTTTTACAAAACTTTAAGTTTAAAAAATTATTTTACATATAGATTTTTAGTTTCTTAATAATTAATTTTTATTTAGAAGTATTATTATAATTGTAGCGTCCAATTTTTGTAATATTTTCTACAAATATTAATTTGATTTTACGTTATCAATCTGAAAGTATTATCTCAAGACCCAATTAAAACAATGCTAGGATGAGGTACATAAACATACGCTTTGTTTTCTTATATATAAAATTCAAGTTTAACGCAAAATGTTTGTACCGATAGAAACCACTTGCAAAATTTTTGATATTGATTGGTCTATTAAAATTTAACTGTTATTTTCTCATCGTTTTTACTTACTATGACTGTAAGTGTGAAAACACGCGCAAACTGGCAGTCGGGAGATTTTAGAACAAAAATTAACGCCGTGTAATGATCTTAATTTCGAAAATGGAATTATTACAAAGATGAAAGTTATGGTTTTTATGGTTACTAGTATTTTTCCATTTAAAAGTAAAAATGTTCAACATAAAAGGCGTACGGTAGACATTATGAGGCGTAGGGTATTATGAGCACCTTAAGTAAAAATTGGAACATTTTCGAGAATAATTATGTTAAATCCAAAATTTTTGCGAAGAATTAATTTTAGGAGATGATCCATTGATATTCGGGCACCCGAAATTTTTTTATAAAAACACTGAAGTTTTAAAAAATAGCAAAAGTGTCATATTAAAAAAACTACATGATACCCAACTGGTACATCTAGTTTCTGTTTCAGAATTAAAACTTGTATAGTTACGTGTTTGTTACGATTCAGGCGTAAACCAAAAACACCTATATATTACGGCCAGTTTTACTCAAGTTTAACACGTATTGTTTGAGCTTTTATAGTCAAATTTAAATTTTGCATGCTTTTAACAGTGGTTTCACATTCCTTAGGAAAATTTTTTAAGTAACTTTTTTTTGAGTTGTGCCCGTGCACAGTGGGTCAGAATTCACTTTTACTGGACAAAATTCATAACTAATTTAATATTAGGGCTATATTGACTAAAATTAGGATGAGTAATAGTATGATGTCTGCGCTTCTTATAAAGATGTTATTTTTTTGATCCGTTGCTATGGATACCTTATTTTGGGTAGCAAAAACCTAGACTTTATTTTTGCAGATATTTTTACGAGTGCTATGTTCACCAAATTTTCTAAAAGTACCAATATGAGGTCGCGCTTTTTAAAAAAGTAAATATATTTTTTATTTAATTGCTATGGATACCTAATTTTGGTTAGGAACAGGTTAATTTTGTTAGTTACATATGTTTTATTTGTGCTATGGACACTATTTAGCACGTGCTTTATTATGAAATCCTCGCTTTTATCCTCGCTCACGGAAAGAAAAGCTTTTCAGTTTAATATGATTAACTAGTGTTATTACACGCGCTATTACACGTTGCTAGATAAACTTGGTTTCCTGTAAAATAAAAATTATTTTCTAGCTTAGTTAATTAGTTTATCTAATTAGCAGATTATACAAGCGTCTACAGAACTTTTAATATTTGCATGGGTATCATTGTTTCCATGCATTCACATTCACCGAAAATCTTCGACAATGTATGCTATAAGTAGTACAAGCTTAGTAAGTGGTAGGTCTATATATTTAAAAATACTTATACAATATATTTAAATATACTAAATATATATTAAATATATATTTAAATATACTTATGTACAATATAATTCAGGCGAAATTATAAAATAAAAGAATGGCTTTCTTTTAAGAGTTGCACAACACCATCCGGAAAGTTTTCTTTTTTAAGGTGCTTAGGTGATCGTAAAGCACTGATTACTGGATCGAATGAGCACATAAAACGCCGTAAAAGGTCTTTGTTTGTCTTTGAACGCAAACACTTCCATGAAAAAAATTCGCGAAATTATTTAAAGTCTTTATTTCGTGCTTCTAAGGCCTCTTCACTCATCATCCCAATTGGCAACACCATCTAATCAACAACCTGCCACCCATGTATCAAGATTTTGTGCAAGCTCTGTGGCATGTAGTACCAGGGATTAAGTTGTATAAATAGCTGTGCTGTTTCTAATCAATGGTCTCTTAATTTATCAGCATCAATCATAAAACCAGATGACAAAGTACACAGTACAATATATATCCTTTTAATTAAACACACATCAACATTGATAATTGCTGCTGTTTATTCAGCATTTGTGAAGAAACGTCGAGCCATTATTTAATGATCTAGAACCACCAGACCTTGCGATATCAATCACAAGCCCAACTTCATTCGTTAACCTAGATTGAATTAAATTCTTTTAATCTTTAACTTTTTCTCTTTATCCATCTGACCTTGATGCCCATTTCTTCACTTCAGCTTTGTAGCTGGCTTTTAACAAATATGCATGAAGTGTTGAGAATCCATGCATAAAGTGTTGACAAGCCATATTTCAATCCGGTTGGAGTTTATGGCAAACGATATTAATTTGGTTCATTTGATTTGGTGTTGAACCACAAACTAGAATCACTGAATTGAGTTATTAGCTCTAGATGACTAGAGGCTACTTTTCTAATTATCATAGTAGCATCAACTATGTGAAGTGAAGTTTTCATAAGTAGGCACAGCAGCTTGATGTAATTGATGCTCTGCATTCATCACATCAGTTGTCTCCTTTACAAACCTAAACCACACAATTTGGAAGTACAACGTTGATAACGGATGTGAATTTCTCAAACAACCTTCTCTACTCGACCAGAGAATCTTGTCAATTCAAGTGGTACAAAGTAGGTAAAAAACAAACTTGCTTCTTGGACTAAGCTTCTGTTTTCCAGCTCATCAGTAACTTGTGTATAAATATTTTTCACAGTTGACCCATCAAAACCGACTCTTGAGCGCAGAACTAGCTTATCAAAAACAAACAAATTGATAATATCATGTTGTACTTCCACCAGCCGCAGTACAGTATGATCTACCAATGCTTAGAAATTGATGCATGCAGAGTAATCTGTTGCTTTCCATGATTCACGGAGTTGTTTTAGTACTTTAACTTCTTCGACACAAGCTTAGACATTCCGACGTGGCCCTGATGAGATGAAGGTTTGTCACGTGCCACAACTTTCGATCACTGTGATGACCTCAACCCCGAACTCCGCGCGCGCAGCACCATCCCCGATAAATACATTTCAATGTTACTATTATTTTACTAATGTTTGAATACGACTATTATTTGACTAATGTCTGACTAATATATTTTTATTTTGTACCACTATTGTTTTACTAATATTTATTATCCTGGTATGATAACCACCATTATTACTCAAACCCTTAGCATGTGTATCGAACATATATTATATAATACATGCGTATATGTATGTGATGTGTATATGTATATATATGTGTGTATGTGTGCATGTATATATGTGTGTATGCGTATGTGTATATATGGTATTTTAGATAAACCTATATCCCTCGTATCACGCGTATCAAACATATTATATTCTATATATATAATATTCTAGATACACCCATATCCCTCGTATCACGCGGATCGAAAATATATTATATATTCTATATTTTGTATGTATAATATTATAGATACGCATATATCCCTCGTATCACGCGTATCGAACGTGTACTGTATACTGTATATATGATATTGTGGATACTCATACAACCCCCCCCCCCCCCCTCCCCCATAAAAAAAATAATAATAATATGAATTGATTGGGTATAAAACAAAAATTCCCACTAAAGCAGCTTGAATTATAAAATACTGGCTGTTTTAATTAGAAAATATTAAGTAAAACGATTCTCTCCACTAAAACGGTATTAACTATTAACTAAAAATTTCGAATGCAAATCTTTCAACTATAACGGAAAATTCTATAACGGAAAAAACTATAACGGAACAACATAAATTGAAAATTAAGGAAAACTAATACTTCCACTAAACCAGTATTAATTATAAACTAAAATACACGAACATTCCCATTAAACCGGCATTAATTATAAACTAAAAATAGGAGAAACGAATATTTCCACTAAAACGAAAATAATTATAAATAAATAAATTTATATTATTTATAAAGCTTAAACTAGGATAAAACAAAGGTTTAAACGATATCAACTATAAACTATAGACTAAAATATACAGTAACCATAACTTAGAATCTCCAGAAAAAATGAATATTTCCACTATAAAAATTAACTACTAATTGTAACTCATTTATTTTCCGGTAACGTCAACTAAATAATCACCACAGAAACGTCAAAACACAATAATCAAAACAACGTACAGAACACTTGAAGGACTTTTACCGCACACAGAACTGGACACTGAATCATATTCCCGCTCTGAAATTCACTTCTCAATACTGGACACCTGTCCGAATATGGTAATTTACCTTGCACTCTCCAGCACTTATGTAAAATATCTCTTCTCTTCCCTAAAAACTACAACGGCCTGATGTGTTCCAAATAAGTGGTGGAACTTTAATAGCTTCCACTGCGAAACAATAGCAAATCACCTCTCTTTTGCCTCACGTACATCATTGTATGGTGGATATAAATTACTTTTTTTACTACATTATTTAACAAAAGAGCCAACGCTTCTTCAGATGTATTATCAGAATGATCTAGTTCAGCATCTTTGTTATCAGCCAACTTTATTGCTATTTTAGCATCTTTTCTACTACTTTCTTTCCACAGGTGTGTGCCACTAGCAAACAATAGCTCAAAAGAATTTAAAGCTGACAAATTTGCAATTTTTCTTTTCTTTGTTTTTAAAGATATCTTTTCAAACGGTAATGTAGATCTGCCGAGTTGTGTATTTTTGCTCTCCTTTATTAATGTGGTATTAAAATGGTTTTCAAGCCAAGCTGAATTCTTCCTAATAAACTTTGTATAGGTTCGTTTACTTCGAGTCATTCTTTTACCATTATTAGAAATAAATAAACGAATTTGACTCTCAAACTTTATGCCTTGAAACTTCAAATCATGTACTTTAATAAAGTTGTATACATGTATACTGTCTTCTTTTTAAAAATTTTTTACCTATATTTGTTGAAACATTTTTGCTGAACGGGGGTTGAACCAAATTATGTTTCTATTTCTATTACGCTTTTTACTTTTTATGTTTCTATTTCTATTACGCTATTACTTTAATTGAGGGGTAAAAATCAATAATATCAAATTGTATAAATGTGCATTCATTTTTATTGTTAATATTAGAAAACCAATCTTAAACATCAATGGTATTTTTCCACTGATGTAAACCTAATTTTTTCCGAATAGAGTTATTAATTTTGTCTGGTTTTATTTTACTAACGCACCCTAGTTCACTTTTTGAAGGTACTAGTATCCTACAAGGGAGTTTATTTTGAAAATTTGGTTTGTGATCTTTTTGTTTTGAATCCATAATTTTCATTCTGTTTTTTTCAATTAAATAGTTTTTATTTTTTTCAGATTCTAAGAAAAAATGGGCTTTACATCGACTGCTTTTAATAAAGTGTTCTACTTTGTCTATTATTTGTCTATTGTAATAGTATAACTTTTTTTGTCTGGGATCGGGATATTTTTGAGAGAGTAAGTAAATTTGTTGGTTTAAACATGAAAACTCACAATTTTACTTATTCTTAATGGAAACTTAAATGGAAAACGCCTTTCGAAAAATGTAATTTACAAGTGCATTGTTTCCTCACAAAATAACCCTGATAAACAATATATTGGCTTAACTGAGGGGAATGGAAAAAACGTTATGCCAACGACAAACAATCGTTTAAACACAAAAAATATTCAAAAAAGACTATGCTGTCAAAATATATTTGGGATTTAAAAGAAAAAAATAAAAATTTTAATTTACAATGGTCTATTCTAAAATCTGCCCCTGCCTATAATAACATTTCCAAAAAATGTTTGCTATGTTTGCAAGAAAAATTTGAAATAATTACTCATTTAAATCAGGAAAATTTATTGAATAAAAAATCTGAATTAATTTCTAAATGTAGGCACGAAAATAAATACCTCTTAAAAAATTATAAAAACAAATGACTTAATTAAATGATCCCCATTCCAAAGAAAATTATTTAATAATTACTTTCTGTAACTTCCCGTTAACAAAAAAAAATATAGTAATTAAAAATTTTTTTATAATAATTTATAACTTCCTGTAAAATATTTTTTTCTATAAATTGAATTTTTTTTGAAATTTAATAACTCTTCCTGATGATCCAGCAATGGTGAAACTTCAAGTAGAAGGTAAAAGTTAAAGAAGTGTTTTTTTACTAATTTATATATATATATATATATATATATATATATATATATACATATATATATATATATATATATATATATATATATATATATATATATATATATATATATATATATATATATATATATATATATATATATATATATATATATATATACATCGAACTTTAGTTAAATTTTAAACTTAATAAGGCAGATCGCAACTCAAATATATCTAGCTTAGATTCTTTCATTTTTTAATTAGAGGTTGTTAGATAGTAAATAGTAAATGTAATGTTACAAATAATAAAAAAAGATTCAAACTAATCGAATAATTTTCAAATGTTATTAGATTTGAAAATTAATCGATTAGTTTTAATTAAATTAATTTAATTAATTTATTTCAAGCAAATGAATTTTTAATGGACAACAATTATGATCCTGATCTAAACTGTTTTAGTGACGCAGGCGCTCTAAAAAATAAATGCAGTTACATTTATGCCCATGAGCTAAAGGAATTTCTTGAACCTTATAAATTTAATGTGATCCACATAAATAAAAGAAGTTTAAAGAAAAAATTCGAAACTTATGTAAGTTAGCTAGGAAACATCTAACATTGTTAGGGCAATTTGCTTAACTAAAACATTCCAGCCGGCACAACTCAGAAAAAAGTTACGCTTCGTTACTGTTGCATGTTTAATACCTTCTAAAACAAATAGAATAACACGTAGCACGTCCAAAGAATTATTTTCATTCCGTGAAATTAATTATTACTATTTACCAAAATAACCATTCAAAATGTTTATGGTTTAATTGTTACGGAAACTTAGTATCATATTATAGTATTTTATTTTTTATTTATTTATTTTTTTTTAATTTTATTTCGTCATTAAAAAAAGAATACAATGCCGTTATATATAAATAAAATTTACATGACCGGGGCTAAAAGAAAACGATATTTGCCTTATCACTACGCCCCGACCTGCTTTCATCAGCAAGCGTGTACAATTATTAAAATGTAAACATAAAATTTCTTTGTACCATATAAAGAATGATTACAAATTTTAAAGTATGTTAAGATCAGCAACTAATCTATAATAAAAAAAAAATCGTAAAAAAAAAAGAATAATAATAATAATTACACCTAAAAATTAAAAATAAGTTAATAGGAGAATTTAAGGAAAATTTAAATTAAAGACCATTTAATAAGATAGTTATTAAATAATAAAAAAATAAAAAATAAAAAGAACGAAAAAAAGAATCTTAAAAAGATTTTAATTCATTAACATCATTAAGAAGTTTTTGTTTGAGTTTTTGTTTGAATAGAGAAAGTGAAGTAAAAATTTTCAGCTGGTTATTTAATAAAGTGTTCCATAATTTAAGACCTCTGATGGCAAAAGAAAATTTAGTAACCAAATAGTGCATTTTAGGTTGCTCATAATTGTAATTTGAAAATCTTGAAGAGTACTCGTGGTTAATTTTATTGAAAAGTGTATTAAATATTATAGGAGTTACTTTATTATGAAATTTGTACATAAATATAAAATTTTGAAAAAGGTTTAACTAAAAAACATTAAGTATCTGATGATTTTTAAATAGTTCTTTAGAATGTGTAAAACGACCTGAACCTAAAATAATTCTGACAGTGTGTTTTTGTCTACTAAGCAACTTTTTAAATTTACTTACATTAGAGCTCCACCATGCAATATTTGCATAGTTTATATAACAATGTATGAGAGAGAAATATAAGATTTTTAAACAGTTTTAGTTTAATAATTGCTTAGCTTTGTATAGAATGTAAATATTTTTTGAAATTTTATCTTCTAACGTTCTCATGTGTTCTCTCCACGTCAGGTTTTCGTCAAGTATCACTCCTAAAAACTTTAATGATGACTCTCTAATTATTTTAGAGTTACCAATATAAAGATCAGGAAGTTTTGATGGAATATTTTCTTTATCGTGAATTCTATGAAAAAAAGTATATTTAGTTTTATTTAAATTTAAGGACAATTTGTTTGCCTTAAACCATTCCACTAGATTTAAAAATTCCTTGTTTACTATTTTAAATAATTGGTTGACATCTCCATTAGAATAAAATAAATTTTTGTCATCTGCAAATAAAACTGAATTTAAAATGTTTTAAAACATATGGAAGTCGTTACATAAATAAGGAATAACAATGGACCCAGAAATGAGCCTTGGGGAACACTGCAAGTTATAGTCAAGTAATCAGTTTTTCTTTCTTCGTGTGCTATATATTGTTTTCTATTGCTTAAATAACTTTTGAGTCATTCTAAATATGTGCTTTTAACTCCATAACTTTCAAGTTTTTTTTATAAAAATGCCATGGTCTACTGTATCAAAGGCTTTGCTTCTATAAAAACTCCAAGGGTAAACTTACTTTCGTCATATGCTTTAAATATATCGTAAACAATATTAATAATGGTATGGTCAGTTGAATACCCTGGCTGAAATCCAAACTGTTTATAATATAGAATATTATTTATATTTAGAAAAGTTAAAATTCGGTTATACATAATTCGCTCTAAGATTTTCAAGAAGCAAGGAATAATTGAAATTGGTCTGTAATTTTCAGGATTAGAAATATGACTCTCGCAATTACAATTTTCCCTGGATAAATACCGAGCCTTCATTATAGATTAAAAATATGTAAAATGGGATTGTTAAGTATTTTATCGATTTTTTAATTACATTTCTACTAATGTCATCATACCCGACACTTTTGTTTAGTTTTAAAAGATATACTACATCTAAGAGTTCTTTTTCAGTAATTTCATAATTATCCATCTTAGAGGTCTTATTAGGAGTAAAATATAACTCAAAGTTTACTTCAGTAGTTTCTATTTTCGACGCTAAAGTGGAACCTACACTGACAAAATATTGATTAAGTGTTTCAGCAATTGAAGATTTGTTTGTAATAGTTTTATTTTCAATGTTTAGATTTATAGGAAGACTGTTTCCGTCAGTTTGTTTTGTGCCAATTACTTCCTTAATTATGTTCCAAGTATTTTTTGGATCTTTTTTATGTTTTATTAAATGCTCGGTATAGTAATATTTCTTTGACTTTTTAATAACCATCTCAAAAACACGTTTATAATTTTTGTAATTAGCTTCATTCTTGAAAGTTTTTTTTTGATAAACTTATTATATAATCGTTGCTTTTTTTTTGACGACTTTATAATTCCAGGCGTTATCCGTGGATTTAATAATGTTGTTTTTTTTTCACACATTTTGTAACTACAGGAAAAGCCGCATTGTAAAGTTGTTGTAATTTATCAATAAACTTATCGTATGCCTTATCTGTGTGTTCAATATCAAGGAGGTCATCCCAATTTAAATCTGATAAAAGAGTATCAAAATTTTTCATCGATTTTTCATTTATATATTGCGTATTTTTTTAACTTTTTGTGTATAGATGTTATCACATTTTTCTGAGATAAGAAATACAGGGAAGTGATCGCATTTAAATATTCCTGTTTTGATTTTTGATTTGAATTCATTAGTGATTATTTGATTTATAATTGGTGCGCTTTCTCTAGTTATTCTTGTGGGTTTATTAATTAGTGGAATATTTCTTTAACATCATATATCAGAATATTTCTTTAACATCATATATCAGAAAGGCTATAGCCTTTCTGATATATGATGTTAAAGAAATTATTTATATTTGTATTTAAATGACTCATGTTCAGGTTAAGATTAAAATCACCTACAAAATAAATGCTTTTATTTTTGCTTAATTTATTTTTAATAATGTTTTTAATATGATTTTCGAATTGTTTTATTGAGCCGGAAGGTGGTCTGTATAAAACGTGGATGGTAATGTTTTTTGTGGTTTTATTTATTATTTCCAAACATAGTGATTCACAATCATTAGTGGTTGAGCACAAATCTTTTTTTAGCTTGTATGATAAAGAATTACTTATAAATACTCACAA
Organism: Hydra vulgaris; assembly: GCF_038396675.1. Classification (NCBI taxonomy): domain Eukaryota; kingdom Metazoa; phylum Cnidaria; class Hydrozoa; order Anthoathecata; family Hydridae; genus Hydra; species Hydra vulgaris. The sequence continues at coordinate 18,239,410 of NC_088926.1, read as the reverse complement.
GCCCCCTCCTTTCTCCTCAGATCCTCTAAATTGATGAATCACTTTATAATTTGGTAGCTGAAAATTTGTATTTGTCTCGATATATTCATCAGTACACCATGTCTCGCTGAGACTAATAATTTTAAAAATAAATTTGACCTCGCATAAAAATTGTTTGGATAATTCAAAATTTTTTGAAAAACTCCTAATATTTAAATGCAAAATTGAAAATGAATTTGCATCTAGTCCTTGCATTATGTTTCCAGTTTTAGGGTCATAATATAAAGTATTAATATTTTGAAATACTTTGTTATTACTAAAAAAATTAATATCCGGGTCAGAATGCTTATCAAGAAGTATCCTATTTTTATTTTGTAATGAAATACATTCTGAGTTAAGTGTAACATTATCTTCATTCATAGGTAGGGTATTTTGTATAAACTGTTAAATTATTTATTTCCTGAAAAAAAAAAATAATAATAATAATAAAAATAATGATAGTAAAATAAATAATAATAAGTAAAAAAAAAAAACTAAATATAAATGATAAAGTACTTAAGCACTCGCTTTATTTTTCCTAAAATCTCTTACTTTAAGTTTATCATATTTTATAGAAGAATATATACCATTTTTTCTATGTACCTTTATTTCTTCTACGAGTTTTTTCCTTATGACCATTGCTTCAAATGAAAAGTCTTCGTTGATGTATATTCCTGATCCTTTAAGTCGATTAGATGAATGTAGTACTTTTATTTTGTCTTTGTAATGTAGAATTTTAACAACAATTGTTCTAGTTTTATTTTCTTCTTTTTTTTTTTCCAACTCTGTAAGCCCTCTCGATATCAACGTTCTTTATATCTAATTTTGTTTTCAAATAAAATAAATAATTTTTTTCAGTTTCATCCCAGGTTTCTTGATTGTTTTTGGGAAGCCCGTCGATGCGAAGATTATTCCTTTTGAGTCTATCTTCTAGCTGTCGAAATTTAATCTTTTCTTCTTCACTTATACTGTTTTTATTTTTAATTTTATTTTCTAATTCGCATGCCTTTTTTTTTTTGGATGTCTTTAGTAACTGTTAGGCTTTCTCCGATATCTTTATTTGTCTTTTCTAGGATTCTTACTCTCTCGGTAATTTCTTTAATTTTAGTGTTTAACTTTTCGTTTTCTGTTTTTTAAATAGTCGCAAGTTAGTTTTGATTTATGTATTTCATTAAGTAGCTCATTTATTTTATCGTTTGTTATTCTTAGGTAACCATTGATAAGCTTAAAGATATCTTTCTGCTGTTTTGAAAACATTTTGTGAAAAATATCGCGAACAAAATTTGTTGATATTTGTGTTTCACCTGTATTTCCCGTTTCATTAGATTTCTTTCGAACATCAATTTTTTTTTATCCATGTTATAGTTTGTTTTTTTTTATTAAAAAAAAAAAAGTTACAAAGAAAAGTTATTTTCTCTGAATAAAACACGTCTGCTTGCCGCAAAAAATTACAATGTAAAATTTCGTAAGGTATGCGAAATCACTGATGCGATAGTAAAAGGATGCGACATTTAAATTTGACTTAAAAACCTCAAAAACACGTGTTAAACTAGAGTAAAACTTCCCGTAATACACATGTGTTTTTGGTTTACGCCTGGATTGTGACAAACATGTATAAATACAGGTTATATTTCCGACAAAGAAACTAGGTAAACCGGTTGGGACGGTATGATTCTGACCACGTTAGTTTGATCTCTAAGTTTGTAAACTTAGATTTGAAAAACTTTTCTAAATCAGAGTAGAAATATAATGAGACAACAAGATCGTAATTTTACAATTGCATTTTATAATAGGTCCGCGTCTCAGTTTCTAAATCAGCCTAATATTAAGTAATAAATAAAGTTTTTCCGATAATTAAAAAAGTTTGCAAATTATAAAATCCCATGGATTACTAAAAATTTAAAAAAATCCTTCAAAATCAAAAAAAAATTGTGCATCAAATTCGTTAAACTAAAAACTGATAAAAGTAAAGCTATGCATAAAACTTTCGCTAAATAATTTAAACGTCAAAGAAAAAATCTTTAAAAAAATTATTACAACTAGCTGTACGGACCCGTAAAATAGGGGCTTTTGTATATGGTTGTTGGGCGAAATACTTTGCAAAAGTCTTTATCTTCTGGGTTTAAAATGCTATTAGGAATTTTACATATCGTTGGCAATAGTGCAAATTTGCGTAACTGTTCTTTGTAATGACAACAATAGATATTTGATGCCAAAGCTTTTTGATTACCGATTATAGTACGCGATGCCAGTTACGCGGATTTGCACTATCTCTCACCATAAGCAAAAAATCACTTTTATATATGCGCAAAAGTATCTTGAGAAAAGAGCATTTGGAGAAAGCACTCAGAGAACATACTCAAAAATATTTAATAAACAATTTCACAAAACAAAAAAAAAATGTTGTGTTTTTTTGTTTTAACAAAAATGATGTTGTTAGCTTATTTTTTAATCGTCTATTTATATATATATATATATATATATATATATATATATATATAATATATATATATATATATATATATATATATATATATATACATATATATATATGTATATATATATATATATACATATATATATATACACACACACACACACATATATATATATATATATATATATACACACACACATATATATATATACATATATATATATATATATATATATATATATATATATATATATATATATATATATATATATATATATATATATATATATATATATGTATATATATATATATATATGTATATATATATATATATATATGTATATATATATATATATATATATATATATATATATATATATATATATGTATATATATATATATATATATATATATATATATATATATATATATATATATATATATATATATATATATATATATATATATATATATATATATATATAAAGCTACAGGGGAGTGCTGCAACATTGACTTTTTTATAGCCTGCTGGATTAGGCCAGCAATCTTTCATCAAAAAAAACCTTTATTCAAATTTTTAAATTTTTTCTGACCTGGTTTATTAGCGTTCTCTTTAAAACTACAATTTATGGAAGAAACTTAGTAGCAAATATATTAAAAATTAAATAATTACAACACTCGATTTATTTAAAACATAACTCAGAGTTTCATGCAAATTAGCGATCCTCAAATCGGAGGAAAATTTACAGAGGGTGTTACAACTCCCATCCCCCTCCAAAAAATTTTAAGCTATAGTCGGTTTTTTAGGATTATAGTCGGTTAGCCGGCATTTGACATTCGCATTAAACATATTTGGTCTTCAAGAGTGGTCATGATCACTTAAGTGGTCATTTTAGGGGTCGTCAAGGGTGTTTCTAGAATAACTTGATGGTTTTTCAATTAGATGGGACATGTTGTATGTCTAATATAGGTAATTGAGAATTGGGAACTCAATTAGGACATATTTGGTGTTTGAGAGTGGTCAAAACCGTACAGATGATCATTGAAAGTGTGTTCAAGGGTGGTACTGTGATGTCTCAACGGTTTTTTAATTGCATGAAACAAGTATATGCCTAAATATAGGTATTTGAGACATTGAGTGGGGATCTTAAATCTGGGGATATTTGGTCTCCAGGAGTGGTTATGATTCCACAGGTAGGTGTGGTCATGGTTTTTTAAGACATTATTTTCTTTACTTATCTTATGTACTTAATGTCTTTAATATTATGAATATAAACATACAACTTTCAATAAAATTGAACTTTACTAACATAATATGTTATATATATGTATATATATATATATATATATATAATATATATATATATATATATATATATATATATATATATATATATGTATATATATATATTTATTTATATGTATAAATTTATATATATATATATATATATATATATATATATATATATATATATATATATATATATATATATATATATAACAATCTAGGTGATGGCATAAATCATACATTAGTATATTAAAAGCTCCTTAACCTTTTCAGGTTGGTTGGAGTCTTCGGCTTTTCACTAACTCTTCCTCATTCTGAAACCACAAGTCTCGTATCTGCAAAGCATTTTCAACATTAGATCAATGTTTGTTTAGCGCCTGGAAATTCATTAAGTAGTCATTGTCGCTTTAGTGTAAAAAATTAATATTTGGGTGAAAGAAATGTCTATTTTTCACAAATTATTTACTGTTTTTTCAATTTTTGGCCTTATTTAAATGAAGAAACCACATTTGACCCATTTAAAATGAAATTTTCTAGATGAAAACGGCATTTTAGAAAAGTATACATTAATACTTATATTAAAATACAACCGCTAATTGTTTGCTAGTAGTAAGTGACCAGCTAGATATTTGACCGGAGCCAGGGCCAGGGCCGGGTTTGATACAATATAGCTGAGGCTGTGGCCGGGTTTGTGACCGGGTTGCATAAACATTTATACATCCTACAGGATACTTTTTTTATTCAAACTTTATGCTATATTTTGTATATATATGCATATATAAACATCATTATAATCAACATGCATATATAAACATCATTATAATTATCATAATCATCATTGTTATCGTGATGATGATATTCATCATTATTATCATGATCATGATGATGATCGGCATCATCATCATTATTATCATAATCATGACCACCATCATCATCAACAGCATAAAATAGGAATGCTAAAGCCTGATGATGATAATGATCATCATCATGATCATATTTATCATTATCATTATCAACAGGCTTCAGCCTTCTTTTTATACTATTTCTTTTATATAAACAATCTAGAGCATTTTTCTAAAGCTCATTCAAACAATATGTAAGGCACTCTCGTTAAGTTTTCTTACTTCTACCACTACCATTTTCTACTGGTGCTGCTACCTCTCTACATGCTGATACCTAAATTACTTTAATCATTTTTTACAAACGTTGTTCGATACAATGTTTTTTCAAATCTGTCTAAGATTATGCCTACTTCTTTTGGTCTTACTTGAGTCACACCACACATCCATCTGATCATCTTCTCTTTTGGCAAATACTAATCCATATAAATACTAAACTTTATATAATATTGAAAATTTGTATGCCATCATCCAAACAAATAGCAAACATATATGTTTATATCCATAATATGTATGCATAAAATGCATCTTGGAAGCTTTTCTGTGCATAGAAACAAGTTGAGCACAATACTACCAGGGATGTGGTTGGGATTGAACTGATGTTAGGCTCCAGAGTTTTTTGGTTAGTCTTCAACAATGTCATTAACTAAAGTAAGTCTAACATTTAATCTCTAACTCTTTCGTCTGCTCTTTTTACTTCTCCCCAGATTAAAGCAGATTTATTTTCAAAAAAATCTTACTCTAATTCGACTCTTAAATATAATGGCCATACTCTTCCTGACAGTTAAATAGATTAATCCATTGTTAATCATCCAAGTCACTCTGGCTTCTAATGGTAAAGTCAGTTCTCAATTAAACATTTATACAGTTTATGCTCCAGAATAGATTTTTATTGTAGCCTTATAAAAGCGTTCTCCAGAACTTTCTTCAACTATTGCTGAACTTTTAAAAGGTGTTAAATAAGTGGTTCCAATTTTTCAAAACTCTAAAAAATATTTAAGACCTCCCTAACTATTCTACGATAAGTCTTTACTCTGCTTTAAGTTTCTTTATATAAAGGTTTTGAGGTTGATAAACTATTTCTTTTTAACTGCAGTAGTAAAGTTATTCTGAAGCCTTCTCTCTCCTTTATTTCAAGTAACTTTAAGGGTACAACAAGGTTATCTTTGCTCCTTTATTGTTTCTTATCTGCAATAACAATCTTTATAAAATCTAAAGCGGCTTTATTTGCTGACAACTTAACTTAATATTCTTCTCTTGAAAAAAAGTCTTTACTTTTTGATTGCTTAGAACAAGCAGCCGATTTTTAATCTGATCTCTCTTCTGTAACAGCCTTAGGCTTGCAGTCGCTTGTGGATTTTAAGTCTGGATTTAAAATCCACAATTTTTGTTAGACAAAAAAACTAAATTATTTACTGCAAAAAAATATTGCAAATATTGTTGGCACTCCTATATTGGCGATTACTAACTCTCGTACTCTCAGACATGTTTTAAAAGCACATTGTAAATGTAAATAGACCTGCTTCATCTGCCAAGTTTGAGCCACTCTCCCATTGTTGTAAGGTTGCACTTCTTTCTTTTTTCTACAAATACAATCATTGTCAATGCTCCAACGAGCTATCATCTCTATAACAATAAACCAAAACTCATTTTTGTTTGGCTTTTTATTCAACAAGTTGCATCCTATAGTTGTATCTGTCCCTTCATTCATAAAAACTTTTATTAATTCAGTTTTAACTTACAACTTTTTAAGTCTTCGGTTATAAGTTTCCTAGTATTTTAACTTATTCTCTATTTTAAAGTAACTCATAACTTAAAAGTAAATTAAAGTTTAAAAATATATATATGCATGCCAGTATATAATAAATAGTAAGTGTAAGCATAAAATTATAATATATTAACTATTATAATTTTTTTTCTATCAACCCCTGCTAAATCTTATAAATTGGCCGGGGCTAAGTTTGCAAAAAGTTTAATTTTTAGCCGGGGTCGGGGCAGGGGCTCGGTTACATACTTCTTGCTAGTATCTTGGAAGCCATGACTCACAACACACTCCCCTGATTAAAGATAAGACTTCGGCTTTAATCAGTCATCTCGTAAACTATGATGCAACTGATTTTTTGTCTTACATCTAATTTCGCCAGTTTTGGTACTCTTTTTAGGGTTTTTACTTTTTTTTTTCAATTTCCACGTTCTTTTTAGAATCAATAATTCTCTCTACCTCATAAACGGCTTCTACGTCACACACCAGTTGAATTGGATGTTCAATTACATAACCATTTCCCAATCGTATTTTTAAACCACGTGTAACTCCGTCTTTTCCTTTAATTTTGCTTTCAACTTTCCAATATTGAGAAATGCTTCATTTTTCACATCGTCTTGAATAAGTAATATGCTTCTAACAACTGGCATTTTTACGTTACTGCCCTTATTCCTTGCTTATTGTTGTTCTTCCATTGCATGTACATAATCACTCATCTATCTTTTTCTCACATGGGTCTTACAGTTTTTCATAAACTTAGCTCTTCGTATTGCACATTTTCTTTTGTTATTAAAACAATGTCTTCTTCAAGCAATATTGCATGTTTTCCCCTCATTAATACATTTGGTGTCAATACTTGATTGTCGAACTGGTTACCTTGGTAACAAAGTGGTCTCTTGTTCATAGAGCACTTTATATTTACACAATACCTACTCCAATTCATTGAAACTAAGCATCCCATTACCAATAGTTTTAGATAAACTTTTTTTCATTATTCCGATCAATCATTCAAATAAATCTCTCCACCAAGAGGTTCTGGATAGATTAAACCTCCATTTTTTAGCTTGTGAAGCAAGACAATTTGCACGATTCTCGTCGTTCTTAAGTGTAAGTAACCACTTCCCCGTTACCACAAATGTTTTCGCATTATCACTGATTATCATCTGAGGTGGTCCTTTCCTTGCAACAAAATCTTTTCAAAATCCTCTAAAATTATACTGCTGATTGATCATGACAAAGTTTAAGAAAGTTCTTATGCTTGCGCATGTAAACATTGCAACGTAAAATTTTCTAATCGAATTTTCTGGTACTTTATACTTTACCGGTTTGGCATAAACAACACCGATAACTTAGTTATATAACATTGCCAGTTCTAATGTGCGGTAACATCGCTTTCGTCGGTGGTAACAGTGGCTTCACTCTATATCTCTTACACAAATTACAACCAAGAATAAGTTTTTTTACGGCAACTCTCAAAATTTGGCAGCCGGAATCTTTCATTTATGCTACCCATGGTATCTCCGACTCGTCCGTGTAAGGTTTTAATGCAATGATGCTCAATAGTTCGTTAAGTTAGTTGTAATCCTTTAGGTATAAATATTGGGTTTTACCCGGTGACTCTTCCATGACACCTCCAAAGATGTTTTTCATCCTGCTTAAGTTCCACATTGGCTTTTAGCACAACAGTTCCTAGCAGAAGTTTAATATTGACCGATTCCGCTTCTATTATCTTCCCGTTTTTATTGGTCCAACAATTTTTTCTTTATTGCAACAATTGTAAACAAACCTTTTTATAAACGACAATATCTTTAAAATCTTCCAATAATTATATTTACTCCACAATTCTTCAAGCGTGCAATTTACCTTTATTTTCTTGTTACCATACAGACATTCTTCTTTTCAGCAATACTTTCACATAATGTGCCATATGAATTATCAAATATTTTCAATTGGTTTGGCCAATTTTTTTTTTAACTTAACTGTATAAGACCATTGAACCACAAGCTTGACAGCTTCTCCGGACTCACTTCTCTTGTTCCAAAATAACTAAGGTTTTCTTTTACCGGGACATAAAGCCATTTTACTTCTCCATTTAATCGATCTGTTGAACTCGGTTTCTGACAAACTGTGACCAACTGTCTTTTTCCTTCAACCAGTAAAGTACAGCAGTGCTATCAACCCAATTAAAAACCTCATTAATGATATACTCGACAAATGTTTTCCCGACATGGTTCATCAACTTGCTGAAGGTATGTGCAGCTACTAGCTCAAGTCTTAGAATACTTAGGTCCTTTGGTGCAACCCGATACATATACATACTGCCAATTTACTTGCATCTGAAAACCAGTGAAGCTCTAGCGTTTTGCTAAAGTCTTGGTGGAACAATGAGTCATTGTTTGTATCTGACAATCCAAGTGCAATACAAGACTACGTGTTTCCTCGAACTCTTCACGATCATTGTTCAATAAAAACCCTTTTCAATACTAGAACTTAACTTCATTTGTCTCCCAGAAAGAGTCCATTCAAACTTAGTTAATTCAGCTCCTAGATCTTTATTCGAATTTTTCCGAGAACCACCTGTTCGTTAGTTTTTATTCGTTGATAATCAGCAGCACCGAGTATTACGCAAACAGGATTTATTACATCACTTTTTTCATCGTTGCTAAATTTCAGTCTCCTCAGTCTCTCAAATCGCTTTTTTCCCGCCTTGATCATTGGATTACTCTAGCGTAACAATATTCCTTAATCACCCGCTTGTTTACCGTTCCATATAGTTGTTCAATGGTTTTATGTACCCTTCGTGTAGGTTTCAACTTCAGTTTTGTTATCAAGTTTGTACATATATAAGAACTTCCAGCACCCGTATCAAATATTACTCTTGCTTTTTTACCATTTACTTGTGCGATCACTGTCGGGTGAACAGTTGTACTTGCATTAAACATCGTTCCCATGGTTTCTTCCTTATTTTCCATTGTATCGTCCATTGTGGCGTTTACGTTTTGACAAATTGACGTGTGATTTTTTGTTACACTTTTTGCATCCTCTTGATTGATAATTTGCCGCGGAATGTCCATAACCAAAGCAGTTGTAACATAATCTTTTGTTTTTTAAAATCTCCTTGCATCTAGCAATATTTAACACTTTTATAGAACCTTTACTTTGGTGATTTTGTAACCCACAGAAGATACATTCATTTTTGCCAACTTGTTGTCAAAAATGAATGTATCTACTGTGGTAATTATGATAAAACATCATTGATTTATCATTATTACCACCATTGTATTGTTTGAATGCAGTGATTCGGTTTTCATAAGACCTTGACTGTAGGTTTGCATTCTTTTTATCGTATTTTACTTGTTCAGTGTTGAAATCAGAGTGCAATGGATTCTTTTCTATGTATTTCTATGTATGCAAAGACTTAATGGGTAAAGAGGTTCTATCTGTTGACCAGCCTCACACCCCTTCACCTATTAGGCTGGCGCAGATGTATTTTTAAAACATAGTTTCCAGGTTCGAATGTTGAACGCTAAACCTTCTTGACTCAATGCGTAGGTTTTTCTGGTCTCTCTGTTTTTATGACTAGGCAACTCATTCTGTTATCTCTTAATAAGGGTACAGCTCTAAAACTCAGTTTTACGATTCTGAGGCCGGTTGGTAGTCAGGATTCCCGAACTCTGTGGTAGCTCTCACAGTTGAAAAATATCAAAGTATTTACAGTACCATGTTGCGCATGGATGGTGTTCCTGTTTGTACTTTTGGTGTGCATTGTCAAAGCCACATTTGGAGCCTTTTGTTACGGTTTAAGGTTTATTAATAGTAATGAGGCAATTGCTCGGGCTATTAAACAGTGTACTGAGTACTATCTATGCTTTGAGTTTAGTTTTTTAACAAATTTAAAAATGAGTAAAGTACAAAAAACTAAAAAAACACAAAAAACCATTGTAATCACCAATCATTCACTAATATTCGTGGTCTTCAAAGAAACTTTTCTTCTATTTAGTCTTATCTCTTGTAAAATTCACCAGATCTACTTGTTCTTTGTGAGACTAATTTGAGTTCAGCTGTCTCATCTTGTGATCTTAGTGTTGATGGTTAGCTTCGGTTAATTTGTAAAGACTCCAATAGTCACATGCTTGCCCTGGACATTTTCAGTCATAAGAATTCAACAATTTGTTGGAAAACTATGTTTAAATCCACAGACTATTCTTTTATGTGCTTTCATTTAGCACCACTTCACTCTATCGCCTTTCTCATTGTTCTATATCTCTCTCCTTTATGTCAAGACTGCACTCTTTTTGATGTTATTTCTGATCATATTAACCAAGCCCTCTCCCTTTATCCATCAGCCAATATCGTTGTTGTTGGTGATTTAAATGCTCATCGCTCTGAATGGCTCGGCTCTAGGGTCAGTGACTCTGCTGGCGTTAAAGCCCACAACTTTCTCCATCCCTAACTCAAATAGTCAATTTTCCAACTCGCTTTCCAGACAATCCGAATCATTTACCTTCTCTACTCGAATTCTGTCTTGTTTCTCATCCTAGTCAGTGCTCAGTTTCTCTCCATTCACCCTTAGGTGCTTCTGATTACAGTTTGATCTCTCTAAAACTATTTTATTCTTCTTCATCAAGCTAACTTGGAATTTTTCCATGATTTTGTTTGTGATGACCCTTGGCTTGAAATCTTTTGTCTTCTTGCTGAAAAATGTGCTTCTTACATAACTTCGTGGATTCAGGCTGGTATGGACACTTCTATATCCTCTCGGCAATTCCAGGTCAAAACTCACTTTTCTCCATGGTTTTCCTAACATTGTGCTGCTGCAATTTCCAATCGAAACCGTTACTTCCATATCTATTCCCAAAACAATTCTCCAGAAAAAAGACGTCTGTTTATTACTGTTAGAAACCATTATAAAAGGTTTTATCTAACACCAAAGCCTACTATTCCCAGGCCATTAAATCTGGTTTTTCATTTCAAAAATTAGGCTTTTGCGACTTCTGGAGAATATCTAATAGTATCAACAATAAGGGCATATCTATTATTCCACCTCTCTAGTATGGCTCAGACTTTGTCACCTCACCTAAAAACAAAGCTGAATTATTTGCTAAGAACTTTTCATCAATACCATCTCTTGATTCCACTACTTGCTTTCTACCTGACATAGCCGTTAAACAAGTTGATCCATTGCTTGACATTCGTATCACTACAGCTTCTGTGTCTAAAGTAATTTCCTGCTTAGACTCTTCTACAGCTTGTGGCCCGGACATCATATCTGTTATAGTCTTACAGAAGTGTTCTCTGGAGCTGTCGTCTATACTTTCAAAACGATTTAACAAGTGCTTATCAGAGTCTTGTTTTTCAACCTGCTGAAAAGCGGCATCTGTTATCCCCATTTTTAAAAATTCTGGAGAGCGATCTGATTCGTCATTCGCCATAAGTCTTCTTCCTATCATAAGCAAGGTTTTTGAATCTTTAATCAACAAACACTTAATCTCTCATCATGAACCTAATAACTTACTTTCTGATTATCAATACAGATTTCGATCTTCTCGCTCTACAACTGATTTGCTAACAGTAATAACCGATAGGTTTATCGTGCATTAGATACAGATGGATAGGTTAAGGCTGCCGCTCTTGTTATAAACCTAAAATCCGGCCTTGAATGGAATACTGTTGCCATATCTTGGGTGATCATCTAAGGATGCCCTTTCTCTCTTAGACAAGGTGTAAAAACGCATTGTAAACATAGTAGGAGCTGCTCTTGCAGCCAACCTCCAACTATTATCACATCGTCGTAATGTTACTTCTCTTTCTCTTTTTTACAGATACTATAGTGGGCGCTGCTCTAAAGAGTTAGCGTCTCTTGTGCCGTCTACTAAAATTCAGTCTCGTGTCATCGTCATTCAATTAAGTCTCATCCTTTTTCTGTGACTGTTCCTAAGTGCTCCAAACTCGTCTGGTTTTTTTTCTCGAACATCATTTCTTTGGAATTCGCTTCCTTCTTCTTCCTTTCCTAATTCATATAATTTGCGATCCTTTAAGTTGTCTGTCAATCGTTATCTTGCTCTACAATCTTCATCTTTTCTCTTCCAGTAACTTCCAATTCTAATTAGTGGTTGCTTGCAGCCTTGTTGGAAGAGAAGATAAAAAAAAGTTTATTTACATTTTCAAGTGTACCTCGAAATGGAATACATTGTTTTACACAAAAAATAAACAGCTTTTGTGGTATATTTCAAAATTCGTGTATTGCATTTGATTTGTTCAACAAGTTCTTTATTTAGTTAACTGTAAACTCAAAAAGAAAATTTTTTGAGTGTCCTTTAAGATTATTTCAATTATTAAAGGTTTGCTAACAAAAGACACCTTGTCATCTCTTATTTTAAAAACAAAGGGCTGCCAAAAAAACCTTGCTGCGCAACAGAATAGCATGCCCAATTAACATTTGCCCATCCATTAGAATAAAATTTTTTGGAAAGTCTGTTGTTACAATATGTTTTGTGATGTTTTGAGTTTGATTTCAGACGATATCTTTATTATATAGTGCTCAATAGGCCTTATGTCCATAGTAAATGTAATGGGATGGTAGTTAAACAAATCAGATTGCTCTTCAGAATTTTTGAAAATAGGGATGACAGGTGCAGCTTTGCAGCGTGCTGAAAAACATTAATTTGATAAGCACTTGTTGAATAGTTTTGAAAGTATAGATGACAGCTCCAGAGAACACTTCTGCAAGACTATAACAGGTATGTTGTCCGGGCCACAAGGAAACCACTTTAGACACAGAAGCTGTAGTGATACGAATGTCAAGCAATAGATCAACTTGTTTAACGGCTATGTCAGGTAGAACGCAAGTAGTGGAATTAAGAGATGATACTGATAAAAAGTTCTTAGCAAATAATTCAGCTTTGTCTTTAGGTGAGGTGATAAAGTCTAAACCATACTAGAAAGGTGGAATTACAAAATCGCCCTTATTATTGATACTATTAAATTATTCTCCAGAAGTCACTTGGAAATGTTGGTAATTTTCTTTCACTGCTTAAACTAATGGGAGATTCTAACCATGAATTGCAAATGCTCGTTATATTCCATCAATGGTTCAAAATGACATTATTTTGGTTTTAAGAAAAGGAGTGGCACAAGTTTCTATAATAAACAAAATAAAGATAGCTAAATATTTTCTGTCCCTGTAGATGCAATCAATTTTTGCAACGCAGATCAACTATTTCTTGTACTAAGAATTGTGGATAAGAAACATGAGATACGCGAGGAGTTTGTGGCATTTGTAAAGAGGTGTGTGAGTGGCCAAGATATTTTTATCAAAATTAAGCAAACTTTACATGATCTTAATTTGCATATTTATAGTATGAGAGGCTAAGAAAATGATGATGCAGCATCAATGACAGATTAGTTATCAGGTGTACAAGAACATTTTCTGCACATTAAATCAAAAGTATAATACACCAAACGCGCGTGTCGTAGACTGAATTTGGTTAATATTCATTCTTGCAAAATATACTGTTCAACGACATCTGAATTTTCATTGATGTCTAATTACATCTGTGTAAAAAGTATATGATTACTACAAATGTAGTTACATCTTTTCAATTATCTTAAATAAAGACCAAATGTTCATTGTTTTGTTTATTTTTCAAAAGTTGAAGGAAATTTTGTGTTTAATTATAATGTTTTCAAAAAATGAACTTTGAATTTTGTTTTAAAAAAAGTGAACCGCAATAAAAATTGTGTTACCTTCCCAAAAAAAAGTCTGGATACAAGCCTGGTAATTTATAAATATTTGCATGATTATCTTGAGATGTTTAAGTTCGAACGTTCGAACTTTTGCCATTTTTTAAGTGTTTCAAGTTCAAACTTTCTTTTTTTTCTAAAAGTTCAAACATGTATTATATCAAAATTGGGTTCTTTATTATTACTTTTTAACAGTTAAATCAATCTTTTTAAAACTTTTTAGACAGTTTTTGTTGCTCTTACTATTTGTTGTGCAATGATAAATCATGGCGTACTTTATAACAAACCTATTCACCGTCCGGATGGCGTCATAATCTGGAGGCGAGTTTTTTTTAACTAAAACACTAAAAAAACTAACCTGAATTAAACATAAAAGTTAATATTTAAGGAAGAAAAAATAATTAAAAATAATACTACTTCTTTTATTGTTTTAAAATTATATGCAGTATAATTATTTAAATTTAACATAACTGCATCTTCATCTTAAAAAATTTTGCATATCACCAGTGAGCAATGAACTTTAACCCAAAGTTTGTGATTCAAGGACAAGATGGAACAGTACTATTGATATGCTTGAACGTTTTTTGGAGGTGCAAACAGAAGTAAAAACAGCTCTGATTGATATGAATATTGATTTTCCTCTAACTAAAAATGAGCTTGATGTCATATGTGAGCTTTGTGTTGCTTTAAAGCCACTAAAATTGGCCATAAATGCCCTTTCAAAAGGAAATGCTGATCTTTTGTATTCTAAAATTATGATTGAATTTAGAAAAAAAAAATTTTATAAAGCCTATACACTTATAAGTCAACTTTTTAAACAGATATTTGAATATAGAATTATTAAAAGAAAAAACATTCATTTAGTTCATCTCATGAAGTACTTGTCAAATCTGAAAAAAAAGATAACCGATTCGGCAACAAGATTTTTAAAAAAATTACAAATCTTCCTATTAATCTCATTCGGCGATTATTTCAAGGAAGTGAATACTCTAACTTACAAGGAAGTGAATACTCTAACTTTAACTTATAACAAAAAAAGTATGAAAAATGAAGTGAATTTAGCTCAACAACTCAAACTATATTTGTTTTTTTTTCACAGTTGTCATGAATATCTTTACTCAATAAATACACATTTGTAAATACCCCTGAGGGTATAATAAATATTATAAACGTGTTGTTCGCACCCACAACGTTTCTTCTGACGTAACTCAATATTAGTTTAAACATAATAAGATTATTTACACTAATTTAACAACACCTGTTAATCTCAACCTGTTTAACAACACCTCTTAATCTCAAGATCACAAAGTCCGAATACTTTTCGGGAAACTTTCACACTCTTTTCGATCTTCTAAGAATTAAGTTGTTTGCGATGGGTTCTTCCAGTTCTCTAATAAACAAGTCAGCGGCAATTGGAGCAAGGCGGACCTCTGACATGTGTATTAGATATCTATAAATTTTTACCGAAACTCCTTGTCCTGCATTTGAGACTCTTCGTCTATTCCATTTGCTCGTAAGTTTTAAGAAAGGTGATTTCACAAATACTTCTTGTCCTTACATACAGTTGTGAAGTTTTGGTTAGTTTTGGCAGAAATTATATTTGGTTTTCGCTCATATGAGAAAACAGCTTTGTATGGGAGTGACGTTTCCTCGCCATTTGTTCTACCACGTTATACCAATATACTATCTTTACCAGATCTATGTCACTTCTGACTGCCATACATTTGTTTGTGCAATGATAATGTTCAACAATTCCATTTTTAGATGGCATGTAAGTGCAACGAAACAGGATGGACACTCCTTATTCCACGCATAGTTCACCAACAAGTTTTAAGCAAAAAACCTTGCTGTTGTCAAGTAGAACTTGCCACAGAGGTCCTTTTTTTCGGAACATTTCTTCTAAATGGAAGCACGCTGTTGTTTCTTTTTTTTTTAGTAGCTTTTTCCAAATTGTAAACTTGCTCCTTTTGCCAGAGTCAATAATAGATAAAATAAATCTATGATTTATAGTGGGTTATGCCAATAGCTAAACGGTGTCAACTCTTTTCAACTTCAAGAATTCCTTCTTCCCATCTAATTGGCGCAGGATCCACCAATAAACATCTTTGACAACTTTTTACGACTAATTTAACGTCTTTTTTGCAAACTTTACGCTTTGGGTATAACCGTTTCATTTTATAAAAGGTTCAATTGACTCCAAAATGATGATGATTATGAAACAACTTCACATCAGGCGGTAGAATATTTGGTATCGTTGCAGAATTGTTTGAATGGAGCCAGTTTTGCTGTACCCTCGAAAGAGCGTCAGCTGTATTTTTTGCTGACATCACAGAAAAAGTTTTATTTGTATACCGCATTAAAACGGGTTTGTCGCCAATAATTAAGGAGTTCAACCAGCCGACAACAGTTGCCAAATCATATTTTATGGCAATACATTCAAACCCCCATTTTTTGAATATCACGGCTTCTAAATCTGCAAAATTAATATGAAGCAAATTGTCTTGCTTCCTCAGCGATGAACAGTTTTCTATTATTTCCCCAGCCACTTCCAAAACTATGCCAACAGCTAAACTACCTACATCGCACCGCACTTTTGCTTGAGAAGTGTTTTTGACGTTCCATGACCCATGAACGGGATCTTTCTTGGTAAGTCTTTTCTTTAAAATGAATACTAATTTGACTAAACGTTAATTCATCAAAGATTCCCATGCAAAACTATTCAACACTCTTTTCAGAAAGCTGCACAAAGGGTGCAACCAGTTTGCTATCGGAAAATGTCCGGTCAGCTGTCCGCACCAGGAAAAGATTTGCCAACGTGCCATTTTTTCTTCAGGAACTTTGGGTATGTTGTCACGTTTCCAAAGGACTCATGAGAAGTCAACAAATCGAACTACCTCCCAGATGACGGTGAAAAGACGTCATCCTTGAGCAATTTTAAAAACAAATTAGACAATTATCTAAATCTTTATTTGCTAAATAGTTTTTATTTTACTGTTGTTTTAATGAGTTTAATGATAATCGTGGGAATTGCTAAAATAGCTTCACAATGGATCCGCGGAAAAAAATTATTTAATTAATTTTATGTAATTGTAAAAATAGATGAAAGACTGATAAAATAAAAATGTTACTAGTCTATTTATTTACATTTAGTTTTTCTAACTTTTCTTCTTAAATTTAATTAAGAATAAAATTAATTACAAAATAAGTATTAAACGTTCATGAGAACTTTCAACCATGCGCCATCAATATTTTTCGGGTAATCCTTCAGTAAACCACCATTTTGATGAACTCGATAAAACTGTAAACCTAATTATGAAAAAAAAAAATTTTTTAATCAGAACAGTTAACTATTACTTATTTTTTAAGTTTATTACATAAGTGCATTAGGGAGGAGTTCATTACATAAGTGCCTTAAGGAGGAGTTTATTACATAAGTGCATTAAAGAGAAGAAAGAAAAGTAAGAAAAAAAGTTTTGAATTTAATCTTTCATTAAGATAATTATATGGCAAACGTAATGCTTATTTTTGCATAGTTTTTTTTAATATACTTTTTTAAACTTCAGAAGATAATCATGCAAATATTTATAAATTATTACATGATAATTAAAATGGGATGATTTTACCTTTAAAAAAGTAGATCCCTCCATTACCCCAAACAAAAACAGAGTCAATATTTGTAGGCACCTTCCAGTATTCAGCTATTTTCTTGGGTAATGATTCAATTGTTTTTTGTTTGGAACTATATTGGTAGTAATCATTACCAGTAAATAGATAAGTAGTTCCATCACCTGCAACAAATGCTCCGTCGATTTTTTCAACATTATTTTTAATCCCTTTAAACAAGTCAAATATGGAACCATTGTCAATAAGTTTTGTATTTGTAAAACTTTCAAACATATAATATCTAAAAAGATTGATTTATTGGATTATTAAAAAGACTATTTATAAAGTTATACAAATAAACATTGGAAAAAAGTATTTATATTATGTAAAAGTACAAAAAAAGTATTTATATTTTAAAAACTTACTTGGTTCCCTGAAAAAAAACCAATTTTTTTTCACGATTCATGAACCCTCCATTAACGTAAGTGATCTTTGTTAATAATTTAGAAACATCAAAAGGTCCATGCGTTTCGTTTAAATTTTTGCTTAGCTTATAATACTTATCTTCGTTGAATACATAAGTAATTCCAGTTAATTGATCATAGATGATAGCTTGAACTTTGATATGTTTCTTTGAAGTCATCGTATGTGTTTTATTTTGTGTAACTTGCGCATTTTTTGTGTCTGGTGTTATTTTTGATCCTAAATTAAAAATTAAATTATTTACGTAATTATTCTGATTTTATAATATATCATCGTTATTTTAATTACTATTAATACCATTAATATTAGTTTAACAATTCAAGTATTAATTGTTTTAAAATGAAAAATGCAAGTTTTATTTAATTAATGGAAAAAACGTTTAAAAGCTATTCTGAGACTATTATAAGATACTTTAAACAGGAAATTATTTTGTCGGGACTGAGTTTTAGTTTCAAAGTAAACTAAAACTTGTGTGTAAATCAAAAAATTGTGGAAGTTGTAATAAACTCTATTAAAAACATCGTTTTGTAGAAGTATAAAAGATATACTTGAAATTTTAGATTAAAATTATTTCTAAATTTGTATAAAATTACAAATTTCAAAATAAATTTGATCCTTTATAACAACAACAACAAAAAATGTTTAAAATGATTTTATAATTAAAGATAATATCTTGTTTGTGTCTACTCTGGTTTTTGATGGTAGTATAGGTTTTCGTTTTCATCCTAATTTATAAATTAAATGAGCATTTATGATTTTATTACTTTTTACTATTTTTTAATAATATTATTCGTTATTATAATATTAATCATAATATTGATATAGTATAATTATAATATTAGTTATTAATTAATTAGATATTAGTTCAAGTTTTAAAATTTTAGAGTTGATTTAAAAATACCTGAGACGATTACAAGATACTATGAGCATGTAAAGTTGTGTTTGAAAAAAGTTTAAAAACAGAAAGTTGTGTTTAAAAAAAAGTTTAAATACTAAAAAATGTGTAAAAAAAATGTCAAAAAGTTGTTCTAAATTCTAATAAAAACAACGATTTGTAGAAGTATCAAATATATACTTGACATTTTAAATTAAGATTATTTCTAAAATGGTACAAAAATTTTAAAATATATTTGATCCTATTCAACAAAAAGAAGAAAAAGGAAAGTGCTAAATGCGATTTTATAATGAAAGATGAATTCCTTCATATTTAATTACTCGGTTGTTTTATTGGATATGTTGTATCTCACTAAAACATAGTTTTACAGGAGAGCAAAAACAAAGTTTACTAAAGAGGTTTTTTAATTAAATTTTGCTTAAATTTTGAGTGTTATACCATAATGTAGGCGTCTACGCTAAGAAAATTTTTTTTTTCAAAAAAATTAATAAAACTTTGAGCAAAGGTGTCATATCTTGAAAGTTTAACCAAGATAATATTTGATTTTTTAATAACAAAGATTTAGGGTCTATTAAAATAGGTTTTAGGTTGTACTTTAACCTATTTTAAAATAATGTATAAAAAATTTTATCCTATTTTTCTTCCTTTATAGACTTAGATTAAATATATAAAGATAGAAAAAAAATGACAAACAAAAAATAATTTATAAGATATTTTTGTTAACCATTTTTTTAAATTAACTTTCTTTTAATTCGTAAAAATTATTTTGAAAAAATGATTACTTTTCCATTGAAATAAACCTACCATATAATTTCTGTATTCCTAACTTATCGTCTTCATCAAGCTGGATGTTTTGGTCTTTGGTACCTCTATAATAAGGGTACATAAGAGAACTTTGGGCACTTGAATGATATAACCCTAAACTGTGTCCGATCTCGTGAATAGCAACCCAATATAAGTTAACACCATTTTTATCTTTAACATTAAAGTTATATTTGTCGTTGAAATGAACGTCACCAGAATATCCTAATGAAAAAAGTTTGTCAAAATCAAATTATAGAAAGATTACGGAAAAAATAAAATAGTACTTTATTTGCTGAAAAAATATAAGTGTTACCTTTATTGTTTAAAGGGTAAAAAGCATGTGCATAAATGTAATGCCAAGGCTGAAACGAAATACCATCACCATGCTCACCGTGTACAAATTTAACATCTATATCTGCTTGTTCTTTACTTGAAAAACTGAGTTTGTAAAACGTTAGGTTTGCGACAGCCTCCCACTTTGCAAAAGCATTTTCGAGTATAGTTTCCACCTCTTTGCGTGATAATCTATCATTATTATCGTTTAAGAGTTTCCACGTAATATTCTAAAAATAACTTTAAATAAATCTATAATAAAACGTTTTTTTATCTAAGATAATAATAAATCTAATTTACATTTTTACTCCACTTGCTTCCTTGGAGATTAAACCTCCTCTTTCTATTAACCTTGTCATCAGGAATGTCTTTTAATCCACATCGAGGCTTTTTCATTATTTCCTGTGTTGTTTTATCTATAACTCCTGTGACAGGCAATCCCAGAAATCTTTGAAAACTTTCAACCGAATTCTGAACTTCTTTTTTGCCTGACATTGAACCCAGATCTTTGTTGTTTCGTTTGTAATAACCAAAGTCACTGAGATAATCCTTTTAAACAATAATATATATATATATATATATATATATATATATATATATATATATATATATATATATATATATATATATATATATATATATATATATATATATATATATATATATATATATATATATATATATATATATATATATATATATATATATATATATATATATATATATATATATATAAAGAAAAAAAGATTTAGTTAGAAGAAGCGTTATAAAATTAAAGTTACCAATGCATTTGCAGGGAAATCTCCATGTGATACTGCAGCAATTGATAAAAAAAGAAGCAAAAATGATATAATCATTTTTGCTATGAAACGAATAGACGTTTTTGATTTAAAAAAAAATGTTTCCTTGTTCAAAATGTCGCACTTAAATAGGCACTTTGTTTACTTATTTTATTGATTCTAATTCATCATTCTAAATGTCAAATACTTAAGTGACGTTAAAGAAAACTTGTTTTATATGTTTTAGCTTATAGACAGTTTGAGTAAAATTTAATGGAAGCTTTAAGTATTGACATACTTCATCAGTTTAAAGACATAAATATTTGGTCTTGATTTTAGGAACTACTGCGAGATCATATAATCAACTACTGATCATTTTAAAATTTTATTAAAAGTTTAATAAAACATTCAGTTTTCATGAACATTGTTGCAAAATATGAAACTTAAGATTTTTCACACTAACTTTGCGATTTAAAAAGTAATTTGTGCTGTTTCTCAATTCTCAATCCTTGAATTTATAGAAGCTGCGATTATTTTTCAATTTTTACTCAGAGCTATTGTAAACTTTTCTTTTTAGTCTAAACCTAAGATAAGTAATATTAACGACTTCAAAATGGTTTAGGTAATTGTAAACAATGTAACAACTTCAAATTGGTTTAAGTTATCGTTAATCTCCACAATTCAATAGTGACCTGTCTGGTTTCTCGAATGACGTTCTAGCACATAGAAGTCGTTCGCACATTTTCTCCCTGGCACTTGTTTATATTTATATAGACCAAGTTAAAAGTACACAAGCTGGACTACTACGAATACATATAATTTATGTGTATATATATATATATATATATATATATATATATATATATATATATATATATATATATATATATATATATATCAACTATTTTTGTATAATATTTTTAAGCGTTGTATGGAAGCTTAAGGTATTTACTTCTTTATAACCTTCAAAATTATAAAAATGATTTTTCTACACCCGTTGCTCTTGCTTACTGAATCAAGCCCACCCACTTTTTTCCATCTATTATTATTTTTTTGATAAGCAGTAGCGGTTACCGGCATTTTCAATTTTATAACCTATCAAGAGTAAAATCTAAAATAAATTAGTTTATTGTTAAAAATATTAAAAAGTTTGACAGCTAATTGATTATGCAGCTAAATGCTGCTTTGTGATTCCTTTTTACATTCATAATTTAAACTTTTCATACAATTTATCCTTTCGATTGATAAAAATTGATTAAAATAGTTATTTTATTTACCAATTCTTATGTATATTTATCTTCTTACATGCTACTTGTATGACTACACTAAATGCCGTACCTAATTTTAGAAAACAGTTTGAAACTAGCATTGCTTTTAAAAATAGATTATTGGTATTTTATGTAAGTCATAAATTATTGAGCAAAACTAATTAACTACTATGGAATCTTCAATAACATAAAAAAGCTATTGAAGTCAAGTTCGCAAAATTTTTTCAAGTTCGCAACATTAAAAAAGTTATTAAAAAAAGAATACAAAAGTATAAAACTATCTGGGCTTTTTTTTTTAGATGAATTAGCATAATTAAAAAAACAGAAATAAATTACAATAATTTTTAATTTAAGATATTCATGCATTTAAACTTTTTCAATCTTTCACACTCGTAGCTATTATTAGGCATTCTTTCGATTTTGAAATTTATTTTGACCCTTGCTGTTCTTATTGAAGAACTCAGACAATCGTTTTGCAAATATTTTTTTTAGCTGCTACTATTTTGATATTATACAATTACTTAAAATTTTGAAGTTACTTTTATCATTTTTTTAGTTTTAGATTTACTTTAATTAATGCAAATCGCAGTAAAGTTTACTTAACTGTTTATTAAACCTGTTGAATCAGACATTTTATATAATATTTAATAGTGATTTCATTTTGAAGCCAAAAATATGTTTTGACAAAAAATATAAACTAATTAAACATAAATTTAATCATTTCGTGTTTGTTTAGTATCAATTTTTTTTCAGCAAGTCTGGGAAAGTTTTGAGAGCTAAAAAACAATTTTATTTAAACATTAGTCTCAAGTTGTAATTTGCTTTTAAATTAAAAAAATACTATAACATGTAAAACGTGATATAATGAAGCTAAAAACGATATTTATAACAAAATATAAAAAAAGATTATTATTATTATATATAATTATATTATATATTTGTTAGATCGACTAAAAGTGGCCTTTTCATAGGTAAAAACTTAGCTTAAAGTGGACTTTTACTTAAAGTGAACCTTTTTGAGTCCACTTTACGTTTTCGATTAGTTTTTAGACTAAGTTATAGCTGTTAAGAAGTTAATAGCCAGTTTTTCAAATCAGACTATTGCTTTTATAAAGGTTGGCGGATAGAGAATTTTGGTAAATGAATAATTTTGAGTTTAAGTGTTTGTTATTTTGACCATGTATATTTCGTTACTAAATATACATGGTCAAAACGAAACTACACTTAAAGAGAATCTACATTTTGAGATTAGATTTTGTGTATAAATCTTTAAAATATTTAATCGATTTTTTGCTCCTTAAGACATCATACACCTGATACTAATAAAACTTCAATAAAATGTTAAATCTTTCTTTCTAATGATATAACATAAAAAATGCAATTAATAAGGTCACTAATGCATAGACTTTTATTCACAAAAACAAATTTTTCTAGGTTTTAAATCAAAAGAAATTATTTACCAAGGTATTATAAAAGTTGTTTTTTTGTAAGAAAGTAATAAAATAATTTGTGAACTTAATTTTCAAGCAATCCTTACATGTTTTTTTTTACACTTATTTTAAAGTTTAAATTTTAAAGTTTAAATTTTAAAGCAAATTTTTCGACATGTTTTGTATTAATCTCCTTTAAGCAAAATTTCAAGCATATTTTAAATAAGTCCACTTTTAGCAAACTTTGAAACATGTTATATATAAATCCACTTTAAGCGAAGTTTCAAACGTTCAAAAGTTTCTTACGTAAATAAGTCCACTTTAAACGAAGTTTTAAATGTTTTAAATAAGTTTACTTTAAGTGACGTTCCAAACAATTAAAAGAAGTCCATTTTAAGCGACGTTTTAAACATAAATAAGTGTTAGCAGACGTTCCCATGGCTCAAAAGGAGGCGAATAATTTCGTTTGCCGTAGAGTTTTTCCCATTGCTCAAAAGTAGGTAGGCTTTTTCGGAAACCGTTGAGTTTATACATAAAAGTAAATAAAAATTGACACGTTGTAAAAGTAAATATTAGTGTGGATCTATATTCAGTTCTTTATGACGACAATTTAAGCCTGAACAGTTCTGAAGAAAGCTCTGAGGAAAGTGAAATTCTACGAGGTTATTTATTCCGTACGGATTAAGTTGTTAAAAGTTGCGTCAAGATTTGTAACTTGTGTTTTAAATGCGTCACAATACAATAATTTGTGAGGAATTCAAATACCTCAATTCAACGATTATAATACATCGCAGCAAATTTATTCAATCATAAATAACTAAAATAAAATTATTTAAGTTTGAAAAGAAAAATTTGACTACAACTCTAGATTAAAATTAAATTTTTACTTTAGAAATTGTTGAAGAGAATGGGAAAACCCCAGATATTGACTTTTTGCTAGTATAGTGCATCGATTTTGGTTTATTTCTATTTTACTCAATAAGTATAAGAAAAAACAGAATTCCTTTAATTTTGAAATCTTTTTAATGTGTTTATTATAAAACCAAAATTTTATTAAGATTTACCTTTTTCTTTTTTTTCTATAATATGTTATACTGTCATCGTTGTGATTTCAGATCTGTTTTTAAAACTATTTGTAACCATTTGTTATAGGAGAAAAAACTAAACTTGTTTATTATTGTAAATCACACGAAAAGGTATTGCATTGTATAAAAAAATATGAGTTAAGAGCAAGAACACAATTTGTAGTGAATTATGCTAATAAAAATTTTAGTAACACAGGTTAGCTGATTGCCAAGTATTCTTACTTATTGAATTTTTTGCACGATTTTTTTATACAATGCAATGCCTTTTCGTGTGATTTACAATAATAAACAAGTTTGGTTTTTTCTCCTATAACAACAAATGGTTACAAACAGTTTTAAAAACAGTTCTGAAATCACAACGATGACAGTATAACATATAGAAAAAAAAAAAAAAGGTAAACCTTAATAAAATTTTGTTTTTATAATAAACACATTAAAAAGATTTCAAAATTAAAGGAAATCTTTTTTTTCTTATACTTATTTAGTAAAATAGATACAAACCATTATCAATGCAATTTACTGCCAAAAAAATATCTGGGATTTTCTCATCCTCTTCAACAATTTCTAAAGTAAAAATTTTATTTTAATCTAGAGTTGTTGTCAAATTTTTCTTTTCAAACTTAGACATTTTTATTTTAGTTATTTATGATTGAATAAATTTGCTGCGATGTATTATAATCGTTGAATTGAGGTATTTGAATTCCTCACAAATTATTGTATTGTGACGCATTTAAAACACAAGTTACAAATCTTGACGCAACTTTTAACAACTTAATCCATACGGAATAAATAACCTCGTAGAATTTCACTTTCCTCAGAGCTTTCTTCAGAACTGTTCAGGCTTAAATTGTCGTCATAAAGAACTGAATATAGATCCATACTAATATTTACGTTAACAACGTGTCAATTTTTATTTACTTTTATGTAAAAACTCAACGGTTTCCGAAAAAGCCTACCTACTTTTGAGCAATGGGAAAAACTCTACGGCAAACAAAATTATTCACCTCCTTTTGAGCCATGGGATCGTCTGCTAACCATAAATAAGTCCACAATAAACGAAGTATCAAACGTTTCAAAATAAGACCACTTTAAACGAAGCTTAAGCATGTTTCAGAAGGCCAATTTAATAAAAGTTTTGAAAATAAATTTTATTTATTAACTTAACTAAACAATACATGTTAATAATATTCATTTGGTTTATTACTAATGCTACAAGAACAATCTATAGATTATTTACAATTCTATTTTTCTAACTTAAGGTGGTACAACACCAAAAAAACTAGGAAACCAAAATTTTATTTGAGTTTTTTAATTTTGCATAGAGTATGTGTAAAATTAATCAAAGAATGTTTAGCCAAAGTTTCAGAACTAAATAATTTATCTTTCTTTAGATATGAGAATTTTATTAGAAAACTATGTATCTTTTTTTAGCAACGGAGATACTAAATATTTAACAAGGTTGTTAGGGCATTTTCTCCCTAAAAATAAGGTCAATTTTACTCGAGTCTTCAAGTTTTGTAAGCTTGATGTCATTTCTATGTTTTCCCAATTGAAATTTAATTAAAAGTCATAGTTCTTAACCACTAAACGCGTTTTGTTGCAGTTAACAGATTTGAAAGATTTGGAGTGCGATTGTTTGTTTACCCTTTGGATTTATATATATATATATATATATATATTTGGATTATATATATATATATATATATATATATATATATATATATATATATATATATATATATATATATATATATATATATATATATATATATATATATATATATATATATATATATATAAATTAAAAAAAATAATTGCCAAATAAACAAAATAGTACTAGAAAGAAGAGCAGAAAATGGAATGGGCTTAAACCATCTGATATTCTCAAATCAAAACCTGCGGATCAGGAGATTTCTTGTGTTAGCTCAAGAAAGTTAGATGTATCGTTCAGCTCGGATAAAAGTGAATGTGACGACTATTTTATACTTATTAACTTTTTATTTTTAAAGAATATAATTGCATATACTGTTTGCCCCAATTGCTTATTAGAAATTTTTTAATCAAAGATAACGTTGGTTCTTGCATGGGCTTTCGTCATTTATATGAGATGAACTGTACAAAGTGTAACTTTTCTAAAAAATTTAGAACTTCGCCAAAGTCAAAGAATTCTTTAAACACAAATGAGTTTCCTATTGATACTGTTAAAAAAGAACTTTCATCTTTAAAATCACCATATGAGATCAACCTAGGAGCTGTCATTGGATTGCAAGAAATAAGTGCTGGTCATGAGTCAATGAAACCTTTTTCCTTCTGTATGAATCTTTATTGTTTGTCGCATAATGGCTTTAAGTTAAATAAAACTGCCATGTTATTATACAAAATTGCTGCTGAGGAAAGTATGCAAAAAGCTGCTTTTGAAACCAACTCTCTTGAAATGAAAGAAGTTAGAATTTCTATTGATGGTTCATGGCAAAAGCGAAGTCATAATTTGTTGAATGGTATTGTAACTGCTGTTTGTAGTGATAAATGTATTGATGCAGAGATACTTACCAAACATTGCAATGAATGTAAAATGTGGAGATCTAAAAGAGGAACTCCAGAGTAGAGTTGGTTGATTGATCACCAGTGTGAATTGAATCACAAGGGTTCATTGGGTAGTATGGAATCTGTAGTAGCTGTGGCTATGTTTAAGAGATCTTTACAAAAAAATAAGTTGATATGTAAAGAATATCTAGGAGATAGGGATACATCTTCTTTTAATGATGTAATAGTAGCAGATTCTTACAAAGAGTATGGTATTATGTAAAACTGGAATGTGTTGGACATGTTCAAAAACGTTTAGGAACACATCTACGAAACCTTGTCAAAGCCCAAAAAGGTACTAAAAAACCAATATCAGGCAGAGGTAAACTCACTGAAAACTGCATTAATTCAATGCAAAATTTCTATGGTCTTGCCATAAGATCTAATGTGGGAAACTTGTATTCAATGAAGAAAGCAGTTTGTGCCATACTTTTCCACTTCACCGATTTTCCTGATTCCTACACACGTCACCAGTTTTGTCCTCGTGGAAAATATAGTTGGTGCAAATACTGGGCTCGAAATCAAAAAAATTATAAACCCAAATCTACCATACCTCTGTTGATCAAAGATTTAATTCTACCAATAATTACAAATTTACAATCAGATAAATTGTTATCAAAACGTTTACATGGAAACACACAAAATGCTAACGAGGCACTTAATAGACTTATTTGGGCTTGTGTACCAAAAAGAGTTTTTGTTTCTAAATCAACACTGGAAATGGGAACATATTCAGCTATTTTAGCATGCAATGATGGTGTAAAGGGTGTTATTAGTGTTTTTAAACATTTTGGTTTACATGGTAAGGTATCAAATATTTCAGCGACTTCTAAAAATAAAAAAAGGATTAGTCAAATGAGGTGCAAGTCATCAGAGAAGTGAAAAAAAGAAGAAAAACTCTTAGAGTCATCAAAAAAGGTCACCTAGATAAGGAGAAAGCAAAAGAATGTAATGACAGTTATGTTTCAGGAGGATTTTAAATTAATATTGTAAATAATATATCAAGAATTTTTCAAAGCTGTTTATCTCAGTTCGCGTTTTTTCGTTTTTGTTTAAACTTCAAAATACAGTTTCTTGAGTTAGCATTGTTCATTTGATCTGAAATTTTCAGTACTTGCTCAAAATACCTATAAAATTCATTTAACAGATGGATTTTTTTTTATGATCAGTAATTTTTTTTTTTAGTCAGATCTCTCTAAAACATCAAAAAATAAATAAAATATGAGGAAAATCTACATAACTCATCATTTACTTTGATATTTAAAAAATCTATCTGTAAAATGGAGTAAAATAGTGTTTAGAGTAAGTGTACAAAATTTCAGGTCATATGATGATGGCTAGTCTTAGATATTATGTTTTGAAATTTAGTCCAAAAACGCATTTTTTGATAGTTTTTCCGCCATTATGGTCCTGATGCTAATTTAAAAAAAAAAAAATTTTTTTTTGCTTTTTTTTATTAAAATTATTTGAGTAAACTGTATTTAAAGCATTTTTATTTCGGAGGTTTATTTCATTTTTTTATTTATTTGATGTTGTACCACCTTAACTTTTATGTTTTTAAATATTTGAGTTCAAGCTAAAAGAACGGGCGGTGTACAGGTATCACTGACGTCCAGAAATGCGCTTTTAATTTGGTTAAATTGAAAAAATTAAACTTCAGGCAGCTAAGTTTGTTAAAATCTCCTGTCATTTTTTTAAAATGAAATTAGCTATAAGTAAAACGATTCATGGTATTGCATCTGAACTATGGATCTGTCTACTGTGCGTTATTAATTAAATCTGTAATTTTATCAAACTTTTAAACAGTTTTACTTTGTATAACTACTGTACTGCTTTGGTTCTTTAGGCTTAAAAAGGTATTTGACCAAAAACAATATAAGATAAAAAATCCGCAAAAGAAAAAGAAAGTTAGTGAAGCTTTAGAATTATATAACGTTATATAACAGGTCAATTATAACGTTATATAACAGGTCCTCGTGATCTTATGGATTTCAATTTAGATGACAGTCTATAGTATAATATATATATAGCAAGTTTTAAAAGCCACTAAAGCGTTTTTGCAAACTGAAAAATGATGCCAATGCATTTTTCTTTCATTTCAAACTTTTATAAGTAATTCGATTTTTTATAAGTATTTGAACGTCTTTTTTGTCAGAAATTGGTATTGGCACTAAGTCATGAAACATAAAAAAATAGTAAAAAATCTTAATGAATGTTCTCTATTAAAAAAAAAAATGTACTTAAACTCTTCCGTATAAGATGTCAAGTGCTTATAAATTAATGCGAGAGAGGAGTGAATCTTAAAAAGTCGCAAAAAGACAGGTATTCAAAAATACAGTTCTACAAACAGGATTAGGTAATACACCGATTAGCCGGCTATATTCTTAAAATTACCGTTTATAAGTTAAATAATTCCTTGCGCCCCACACATACGCGCAAGTTGCGCGTATGTGGAGAATATAACATTCTCCATTAACCGTTAAAACCTTAAAATAAAAATTTATGAAAACATAAAGTTAAAAATAAAAAAAGAATAGTTTTGGAAAAAAATAAGAAAGCTCTAATAGGTAAAAAAAAAAAAAAAAAAAAAAAAGGCTAATTTCATTCGCACGCACGTTCGAATATTTATCTTATTATAGTTTTATAAAAAATATATATATTCTAACAATTCTTAACACAGCGGATGATCATTTAATCAGGATGTTCGCGCCTTCTTTCTAACATATTTTGCTTACCTCTTCTGCGTTATTAAAATATGATATACTAATTCTTATTCGATGATATTATATATTATACATGTATGATAAAAAAAAATCATTAAATTGTTTCATGTTTCTAACAATGGGGTTATTTATATTACCCCCAAATTGTTATTTATATAATACCCCCAAAGTATACCGCGTATACCGCTGAATTCCCAATGGGTTTAAAATACCCCAAAGTTTACACATGTTGTTAGTAGTTATGTATCAGGGCAGTAAAAAAATTTCAGAAAGTTTAAAATTAAGAAAAAGCAACGGAAGAATTTCAATTTACCAAAACAAGTTTTCATTGATTTGTTTATTTTCCAGCAAAAAATAAGTTTAACCATGATAAACAAATATAATCAAGGAGCGTAATCAGAGAAATGTGTTTCTCATAATTGATTCATTGAGTACATTATCAATTATAAATATAGGAAGATCTAGATTACTGCGATAACGGTTAGCTGAAAAATATTATTTTACGTTAGTTAAAGTTCTCAGCCACTGAGAGCCCCGTGATGTAGCAGAATTGAGATCCCTTTCAAGCTCAAATGTTCCCTCTAAGCAATCAGAGAGTGTTGGCTTCTTATCAAGACATTAATAAATGGCTGTATCATTGGAGAATAATGCCATCTTAGATGAGAGAACTTCTGGGAATTTATTTCTAAAGCTCTTGATAAAGTTTGGCATGCTGGTCTTCACTCAATGCTGGTCAACACTCTCTGATTGCTTGGAGGGGGTATTTGAGCTTGAAAAGAATCTCACTTCTGCGACAGTATGGGGCTCACAGTAGCTGGTGAAATTTAATTCAGGTAAAACTCAATTTTTTTCAGCCAGTCGTTATGGCAATAATGTAGATCTTCTTATATTTTTGAACAGTAATGTACTCAATGAGTCATCTGCCCTTCATCTTCTAGGATTTACTCTTATTTCCAATCTTTTTTGGTAACTGTATATCAAATCCATTGAAAAATTAGCATTTGTTAAGATTTCATCTTTTTATCGTGCCCACAGCTTTCTTATTCCGGATTCTATTTTTTATCTCTATAATTCTCAAGTCTGACTTTGTATGGAATACTGTTGCCATATTTGAAGTGGATTTTCGAAAGATGCTCCTTCTCGTTTAGATAAGGTGCAAAAACGCATTGTAAACATAGTTGGAGCTGCTTTTGCAGACAATCTTCAAGTGTTGTTACACCGTCGTAATGTTGTTTCTCATTCTCTATTTTATAAATACTATAGTGAGCGCTGCTCTAAAGAGCTGCTGTGCCGTTTACTAAAGTTTATTTTTGTGTTACTCTTCATTCAGTTAAGTTTTATCCTTTTACTGTGACTGTTCCTAAGTGCTACGAAAAATGTTATTCGTCTAACTTTTTTCTTCGAACATTAGTTCTTTGGAACTTGCTCCCTTCATCTTGTTATCCTGATTTATTCATTTTTTTATGTCGTTTGTTTTCCAGCAAATTTCGTTTTCCAGCACGTTAAACAACAAGACTCAGATAAGTACTTATTAAATGGTTTTGAAAGTATGGACAACAGCTCCGGAGAACACTTTTGTAAGACTATAAAAAGTATTTTTTCCGAACCACAATTTGTCGAAGAGTCTCAGCAGGAAATCACTTTAGATACAAAAACTGGAGTGATACGAACGCCAAGCAATCGATCAACTTGTTTGTCGGCTTTATCAGGTAGGATGTGATTAGTGGAGTCAAAAGACAACATTGATGAAAAATTTTTAGCAAATAATTCAGCTTTGCCTTTAGGTGAGGTAACAAAATCTGAACCATGCAAGAGAGGTAGAATAATAGGTTTTTTCTTATTATAGACACCGGTAAAGATTCTCCATATGCCTCTGGAGCCTAATTATTGAGATGAAATACGAGGTTTTGTGGCCTGAGAATAACGGACTTTAACATTAGACAAAACCTTTTTACAATGGTTTCTAGTAACAATAAACAGACGTTTGTCTTCTGGATAATTGTTTTGGCGATAAATATGGAAGTAATGGTTACAATTGGAAAATGTAGCAGTACAATGAGAGGAAAAGCATAGAGAAGAGTGAAGCTTGACTTCGTATCGTTGAGAGGGAATAAAAAATTCCATGCCATTCTGAATACAAGGATTTATATAAGATGTAAATACGTCAGTTGGAAAACAAAAGATTTCTACACAAGAGTCATCACCAAGAAAGTCACAGACAGAATCACAGTCAACCATCGGCGCCCGTAGGATTTTTCGATGTTTCAAATAGGACACTTTCACACATTGTGCAAACTCCAAACTTAGGTATGTTCATACCTATGCCAAATGAGGAGGCCTCACAAAAATTTGGGATGGCGGAGGCCTGGGAACAAAAAAAGCCGTAAAATGCTTGCTCCTCCTCCTGGAACAGCCGTGGCGCAGTGGTCGCGTACTTGCCTCAGAAACAAAGGATCCATGGTTCAAACCCCACCTCTTGAAAGTTTTGCGACATCGATTAGGAAAGAGGCATGAACTTCCAATTAAATTCTCATCCGTGGTGCTCTGTGATATGATCGTAAGTACTTCTTGCGGCACCAAAATAATTTTTTTTTTTAATTACTAAAGTTATGACCATGCAAAATTTACAACCCCTCATTTTAAAAGAAAATTTGCTTGGCTATAACTTTTGTAAATTAAAATATTTTTTTACAAAATTTAAAATCTGTCGATAAATTTTAAATTTAGATTTAGATAGTAGAGTTGAAAGTTTTACTTCATCATTGCCCCCACGTTTGGGCAGGCAGGAGAGGCAAGCGTTTTAGGGTTTTTTTGTTCCCAGGTTTTTTCCATCTTAAATTTTTGCAAGGTCTTCTTATTTGGTATAGGTGTGAACATACTAAAGTTTGGAGTTTGCACAATATGTGAAAGTGTCCTATCTAAAACATCAAAAAATTCTGCGGGCGCCCATGCAGTCAGCTTTAAGGTAGTTGTAAGTGGTACGACGATTCTGATGATAAAGAAGAATGAGATAATAGAATAATAGATTCTTGTGATAAAAAAATAATATTTCTTGGCCGTCATGACGGCTGAAGCGTGAAGGCGTCTAGGAGCGCGAAACGGGATTCAGGGATTCTAATCCGAAAATAAAACTCCAACTAAACTATTTGTCAAGAAGTCGCCTATCACATCAACTAGGTGGTAGTTTCTGATTGATTCCTTACCGATTCTTTTGATTCTTTAATAGTTGACTTTTGCGTTTTTTGTTGACGATGGCAGATGAAATTTTACGAAAACCACGACGTAAAACAAAGGCTGGACTGCATCTTTTAGAATCACCTTTCCCAGTTCCAATTCAAACTTACACTAGAAAATCACCATCAAATGGATTCTGGTACAGCTACTTTGGTTGCTTAAAAAATCATTATGTTTGCATATTTCGTCTTGGTGATCTAACATTTCTATACAGATTGGTAAATATATAACTTTCTCTTAAAATAAAAAAATTTGCTTCCAATATGAATTAAATTGTTGTATTTCCTTAGTCTAGCTTACAATTAGGTAAAAAAATATAAAAAAAGAAAAAGTTTATATATATATATATATATATATATATATATATATATATATATATATATATATATATATATTTTTTTTTTTTTTTTTTTTTTTTTTTTTTCACCACGTTTTTGTGATATTGGGAATATTTCTTGCTTATTGTTCCACAAAATACTGGAAAACTTTATTGAACTATATTACTATATTACTTCGAAAAAAAAAAAAAACGTTAATTTTGGGAATTTTAAACCCATTGGGAATTCAATGGTATTTGCAATGCTATTAGGCTGGCTAACTGTTATATATATATATATATATATATATATATATATATATATATATATATATATATATATATATATATATATATATATATATATATATATATATATATATATATATATATATATATATATATTATACCATGTATTATTTATATTTTATATATAAATACTATATTAAAGTTGAAATTTAAACTATATAAATATATATTATATTATAATATATTATTATATAGTTTAAATTTCATCTTTAATAGTATTTATATATAAAATATAAATAATATATAGTCAAAGAAAGTAACTTATGTTTGTTAGCTCACTTTATTCGATTTATATGGAAAAATATGAAAATCTTATTTCACTAACTGTAGTATTACAGTTGTATGGTTTAATCTAGTAATCCTTAATTGCTTAACATCTAATTAAGATGAGTGCCATTTTGACTGTTATATTAAACAGACTGTTATATGAGTCATATAGTTGGTTTCCTAGCTAATACTTTTTTGTAAAAAAATCTTTCCATCAAATCTAAGTTCATTGTAAACTGTTTTTTGCTTCTTTGTCACCTACTTTATAAATAAAGAGAAACCCATATACCAATGCATGCACCAAAGTCTGCCATATACCAATGCATGCATCAAAGTCTGCATATATAAAACAGCTAAAAAGTACAAAAGTTTTTAAAACACTTCTCACACTCATATTTTTTATATTTCTTCTAATAATTGACTGTACATTTGTTATTTTGCTTTCCAGTCTGCAAATTAACTATGTAAGCAACATAAAAACACAAACTGCATTTCTTCTAGAATTTTTTCTGAATTGGAAGTGTTTCCCTGTCAATCTAGAAGCATCCAAAACTTGAATCTTAGATTCAGGCTTAGCATTGTTAAAACCATTAATTTAATTCATAACCAAATAAAGATTTTAATTTTTTTAATTTGTTTTAATGACTAATTTATATTTATTATGTTTGTTTTCTTGAAGTTTGTACTACTCTGCACCATAAATTAGGTTTTTTCTAATTGAGAAAAAAACATTTTAAAATAGATCAATTTAGATTAAAAATTTTTATTGTGTTGAGGAATATATATACTATTTTTTTATTTATTTATGTTTACATGTAGAGATCAATTTCTTTTTAAACTTTGCATGAATTGCATGAGTTGCATGAATTGAACAGGTTAGCGATTTCCATTTTAAAATGAAATGGTTTTTAATAATTTTATTAAGTTGAGCTTTGTATTTAATGCTGATTATTGTTAAGTATTAAACTAGTTAATTGCTTAGATCTAATATATTTGTTTGATTATTAAGCACATCAAATGGTTCGCTAATAGTTTGGTCTGGGACTTACAAAGGTTTGCTTTGTTTAATATTAAATCAGGCCTCCAACATGAAATTCTTTAAATTATTGGTTTTTAAAAATCTTTCCTGTATTGTCCTAAATTATCATAATTTATCCTGAATATCCTGAAGTTTTAAATCACAATTTTAATATGCCTGGGCTAGGGATATTTATTAGGAATGCAGCGAGGTATGTGACCCTGGCCTGTTTCGCTTAAATGTGATTAGATTTTTATCAAATGTACTATGTGTAAGCACAGAGGGAGTTAAGTGATTGCATATTGTAATATCTGGAAATATTTCTGGTATCCAAATTCTCATTTTTATTATTCTCATTAAAAGTTGTGAACACTGTTTCAATGAAAAGCTTAATTTATCATATTGGGATAGTTTATAGAAGAACAAGACAATATAACGAAAACAAAAACATTTCTTGATATTCAATTTATTCGCAGTTTTTATTAGTATCTTAAGGAAATGCTTTATTATTTGCGCTAGAAATAAGGACAATTTTTAAATTTATTTTTGAAATGTTTTTGCTAAACTTAACTGTTCTTATCATCAATGCACAGGAAAGCAAAAAAACTAATTGCTATTTATTTGTAAAATTTTTTTTTTTTTTTTTTTTTTTTTTATAACAGGTTTTTCATGTAAAATAATAAATTCATTATACTAGTTTTCGTATATAAAATATTTGCTTGTTTTCATTTCATCACGTTGAAAACTGGGCAATATAAAGGAAACTGTTTCAGACAGGCATTAAGTATTGTAAGAACATTTAATAAAGAAACCTTAGTATTATTTTATTTAATTTCTTCCGTCATTACAAAATTTATATTTATATAATTTATATATTATATATTAATTTATATAATAATCTATATAATATTTTATATGATAATATATTTTACAAATAAATAAATATTTATTTTCTGATTTTTCTATTATATAAGTATTGAGAAAAAACGTCAAGTATATCAAAAACAAATATAAAAAACGTGAAAACAAATAAACAAAAGAAAAAAAACAAAAGAAAACAAAGTTTCTCTTAGTTCTAGAGTACATAGCAAATTAGTTTTGTAAAAATTGTGAATAAATTGCATATCAAAACTTTCAATTGTTGTTATAGAATTATAAAATTGATGTTATAAAATATATTATGTTTTTTTCCTTGACTTATATCAAATTCTGTAGCTAAAAATAAAAACTACCCTAAAAAACAAACAAAAATTGTACAAAAATTTTATTGAAAAAAATTTTTTTTTTAATTTTTTTTTTTTAATTTTCTCTTTCTAATAAAAAAGGTTTTCAAGTTTATTTAATTAAAATTTAATATTTCATTTGAATTCTCTTTCTCATTTCTATAAATACTATAATGGGCACTGCTCTAAAGAGTTAGCGTCTCTTGTGCCATCTACTAAAATTCATTCTCGTGTTACTCGTCATTCAATTAAGTCTTATCCTTTTACTGTAACTGATCCTGAGTGCTCCAAAAATTCTTATTCGTTTAGTTTTTTTTTCTCAAACATCATTTCTTTGGAATTCGCTTCCTTTATCTTGTTTTCCTGATTCGTATAATTTGCAATCTTTTAAGTCGTCTGTCAATCGTTATCTCGCTCTATAAACTTCATCTTTTCTCTTCCAGTAACATCCAACTCTAATAGTGGTTGTTTGCAGCCTTGTTGCAAGCAAAGATATTTAAAAAAAAAAGAATTTTGTTTCCTTTTTTTAGTATGCAAATTATTGAAGTGCTTTTTTCAATGTAGTATTAATTTATTACATAGAACACATTTAGGGGGTCCCATCAGACATTTTCAAAAAATATTTTATTTAGAACCACCCTACTATATAGTGTATAATATATATATATATAGTAATTTATTTTTTTGATATATAGTACTTGCCAATTTCTCAAGCACTATAAGACTAAAGATTTTTTTTAAGTTAATTTTTTAAATTCATTTTATTTTACATAACATATAGAACTAATGTGTTATTATGCATAACAGATGTAATTGGTAATTTTGAAAATGTGTTGTTTTAATCCATCTTTTTAGTAGAGATTTTTAGATTTTTTAGATTTTTAGTAGATTTTTTAAATTTTTAGTAACCCATTAGTATATTAATATTAACACTTAATTCATTAATAAATGTTAATAACCTATGGTGAAAAACTTATTACTCGATAAATATGACCACTTATTTAGTAAGTGTGAACACTCAAATCTTTTGTAGGTGAATATGACTGCTTGATTCATTAGAAGTTGATTACAACCGCTGATGTATGCTTGATTGATGTGGCTTTAAATTAAGTTTACAAAGACACAAAATGTAGTTAAAAAAATTTAATTCAGGGATTCTTTGGAAAAGGTATACTATCAAGGAGTAGACCGCAGTTTGAAAAGTATAATGATGTTTTATCAGAAAATGCCAAAAAGATTTATGTAGGAAAATATAAAGGAAGTATGTTTTTTGTTATTTTTATTTATACATATTTATTTATTTTTACTTTAAATTTTGTTAGACATTAACACCACAGGCACACAATTCTGCTTTAGGTTGAACTAAAAGTTGCCTTTTTCAACCGTACTTTATTACCAGGTTACTTTAGGAAAGAACTGTTTAAATTAAATTTAGTTATTCTTTTTACTTTACTTACTAAACTTTACTTCTCAAATACATTACATACACCTTGAGCAATTATCTACCTTTAAAAGTTCGTTGGCTGCTACAACTTCAACTATTATTGTATTAACAAGCAATATTTACACCTGGTGCTGGAATCAATTATAGGGTGGGGAGTTGATACAGAAAATTAAATTTGTTGAAAAAAAAGATTTTAATTTAATTTGATGTTTTGGACTTTATTCTTATTATTAACTTATCTATCACCCCGATTTAACCTTACAGCAAGATTTTGTTAAATGTTTTAACGTGAACGTAAGGTTTTAACTTTATTAAATGCTCTTGAATTTAATACCCTTTGCATATAATACTTCTTAATTAAAAACTCAATACTTCCTATGCATATAGTAGCAAGGGTAATATGCATATAGTAGTAAGGATAACATGCTTTATAATTATTTAGTTGGTAATAACTTTATTAATTTTAACAAAAAAAAAATTTTCAAATTCTTTTAGGTTGTTTAAAATTTATTTTTAAATATTTAGTTGCAAAAAATAGAACTTTAAAATCCTTTTTAAACTAACATTACCCTTTATAACTACTTTTATTATTTTTTTAATTATCTTTTAAAACTATTTTTTATTTTTTTAAACTTATCAATTTTGTTACATGGACTTGATGCAAACTTTTATATTTGTTAAATAAAGTTATCTTAAGGAACAAATAGAAACATTACTTAAGTATATTAAATTTGTTATATATATATATATATATATATATATATATATATATATATATATATATATATATTAGGATGGAGTGAATTTTAGTTTTTTTTACAATTCGTTTAGCCTGGGTGTGCAAAAGTTGTCTATTCATTTCAGAAATACTCTGGAAAAATATCAATGCTCTAGGAAATTATCTTGAGGTTCCTCAAGACCTCTAAAATTTTAATGGGTCCCTAATATTATGTAAAAAAATTTTTTCCAAAAGTATGTCATGTTGGGTCCCAAAAGAAGCAAAATTTTATAAAAATTTCAAAAATAACAATTATTTTTTAAAAAAATTGTTATTTTATAGTTTATTGCAGAAAAAATGACCTTTTAAACTAAAAATGAAAAAAGTTTTTTTTTTTTAATTATAATTTCAAAAAAATCTTAAATGATAATTTTTTTATAAAATAATTGTTATTTTTGAAATTTTTATAAAATTTTGCTTCTTTTGGGACCCAACATGACATACTTTTGGAAAAATTTTTTTTACATAATATTAGGGACCCATTAAAATTTTAAAGGTCTTGAGGCACCTCAAGATAATTTCCTAGAGCATTGATATTTTTCCAGAGTATTTCTGAAATGAATAGACAACTTTTGCACACCCAGGCTAAACAAATTGTAAAAAAAACTAAAATTCACTCCACCCTAATATATATATATCAGGCAACCAAAAAAGTTCGTGCGGTTTATCCTAATAGCCTATTTCTAAGAAATGTATTAAGAAAACTGGTTGTGGTGGGAGGATGATTTTGCATATAAATTAAAGCTTGTTTTAAGGAGAATCAATCAGTGTGTTTCATAAGTTTTATTAGTGCGTTTTAAATTTGAAAGTCTTAAGTGGAGTATGGCTGTGTCAGATGCGATAATTCGCGCCTGTTTACTTTATGAGTTCAAACTTGGAACCAAAGCTGCAGAAGCTTGTCGTAAGATATGTGCTGCTTTTGGGGAAGGTACCATAGCAGAATGGACGGGTCAAAAGTGGTTTAAAAAATTTTCTTCTGGAAATGAAAACCTTGAAGATAAACCAAGATCTGGAAGACCATCTAGCGTAAACAACGAGGATATCAAGCTGGTAATCGAGCAGGACTCCAGTCAAACATGTCAGGACCTTGCCTTAAGATTTTTTGTGAGTGATGAAACTATTCATTTACATTTGCACCAACTTGGAAAATGTTGGAAGTTGAGCAAATGGGTACCTTATGAGTTGAGTGAAACAAACAAGCTGCAGCACTTAACTATTTGTTCTTCATTGCTTTCCCGCCACAATTTAGTGCCATTTTTTGACTGGATGTTGACATGCGACGAATAATGGATTATGTACTGCAACAAAAAACGAACGTATCATTGGCTAGCCAGTAACAATCCAGTACCGATGACTCCTAAACCAAGCATTCACCAACAAAAGGTTTTACTGTGTGTATGGTGGACTACAGCAGGTATCGTTCACTATGAGTTATATAATAATATAAGTGGACAAACCATTACTGCTGAGATATACTCAGCCCAATTGGACAGAGTTTCGGTTGCTCTTCACTAAAAACAAGCAGCTTTGGCAAACAAAAAAGGTGTTGTATTTTACCAGGACAACGCCAGACCGCACACCGCAAAAATCACGCGGGAAACTCTATATATATATATGTATGTATGTATATAAAATAGTTAAAAATGTATTCTGATCTTAATAATCTTTTTTTCATGCAAAAGAATTATTTTCAAAGTGAATGTATTAGCTGAAATTTTAATGATGCATCAGTGTAAATTGAATATAACTTATTGAATTTTAACTTAAACTGTTTCAAGTAAATTGTTTGTTTTTAGTTTTATTCGTTACTTGTTTAAAAGAATTTTTTAAATTACAAAACAACTGCTAATAAATTAAATTTTTATGGTATATATGTTATGCACATATTGTGAAATTGCGCATTTCACAAAATGTGTAATTTTTTGTTCGTTTGTGAACAATAGCTAATGCGCTATTGCACAGATTGCAAAATGTTGAATTTTATTATTTTCATTTTTTTTAATATATATTCAGTGTAATTAATAATATTTGTATTTATTAAGTTATAATATTATTTATATATGTATTTTTAATTATGTATATATATATATATATATATATATATATATATATATATATATATATATATATATATATATATATATATATATATAAGAAATTAGACAAACACCTATTTGGTAATATTTTTTCATTGAGTTAACATTTTTAAATGAATTTTACATAAGCATGTCAAATTATGCTACAATTATAAAAAAAGAAAACAAAAATCCAACCTTAAACCTTTTTGTTAAACCTGATCTATTATGCACACAATGCCAAAAGTATCGTCTACTTGAACGACAATGTCAAAAGTATTGTTAATTTGGGAGTAATAACTCAAAATTTTGATAAAAGAATGAAAATGATTGGCTCAAAAGTAATTAGACAAACTAAATTATATCAACGTTGTTAGAATTTATTTTGACCATTTGCTTTTGAGCCAATCATTTCCATTCTTTTAGCAAAATTTTGAGTAATTACTCCCAAAAGGATATTTTTGTTTTGATTTTCATATTTGAAGTATAATTTGACACGCTTACGCGAAATTTCATTTTAAAATGTTAACTTAATGAGA
This sequence comes from Hydra vulgaris, assembly GCF_038396675.1. Taxonomy (NCBI): domain Eukaryota; kingdom Metazoa; phylum Cnidaria; class Hydrozoa; order Anthoathecata; family Hydridae; genus Hydra; species Hydra vulgaris. The sequence goes on along the minus strand of NC_088926.1, from coordinate 18,198,074 downwards.
AAATATAACAAAAAAGCTGTTTGCCCAATTACTTTTGGACGCTATTGTATTTTATATGTATATATATGTATATATATATATATATATATATATATATATATATATATATATATATATATATATATATATATATATATGTATATATATATATATCCTTATCTCGTAGTTGAAAGTGACTTTTAATGTAAAAAAAGTCTCTTTTAACAACAATTTTGCTACCTCAACAATTAAGCTACGTTTTATTGTCATCGAAAAGTTAAAACAAATATATTAATGTGAAAGTACATAAAGTTTTATCGTTTTTTAAAAAACCACAATAATAATGACTAGAATGACTTTTTTTAATTAATAGTATTTTTTTATTTATTTTTTCAAAACATTTTTTCAAAACATGCGCAGAGTGTTGCTACATTGACTATCTTATAGCCTGACTCGCGACAGAGTTTAAATAATATTTATATATGTTTTTTTGTGTATATTCTGCATATTTATATATAATAGCCAAATGTACATACATCGACTGTCTCTATTATATATATAGACAATCGATGTATATACATTCCACTGCACAATTCTCTATTCAAGTCGATTTTGAATATATATCATATATTATAAACATAAATTTAAAAAATATCAGTAAAAATTTAACATTTCACAAACTAGCTCACCAAATGAGGAAATAATTCTATGTTTCCTGAAATGTACAATTTTACTATCTGTGCCTAACATGTATATATTTTTTGCTACAATTTTTTTATTTTGAAAATTACGTTAGTTGATGCAAATATAAAAGATGAAATGAAATGCTCAAATTTGATCCATATACACCTTTAGCAAATGTTATCTAGACCACTAAAAATTACAATTCTTTGTTCAAAACTTTTTGGCTGTAGCTTTATTTTTGTTTAGTGATTTAATGCTTAATGAGTATACTTGAAGTTATTTTTTGGTTTTTTTCTTTATGAAAGTTGATACAGATGTAAGAGAGATAAAGCTACTGCAATTCGCAAAGATTCAAGAGGAAAGGTAATTTTTTTATAAGGTGTTTTTATGACAAACATTTTATCAAAGTTTTATAATTTACCAATACTTATTTAATTGATAACATCTTTTTATAATGATTTAATTATAATCTTTTTAATAATTTCAAGATTTCATGTTCATTCACACCACTAATTCCATGTTCATTCACACTACATTAATTCCATGTTCATTCACGCTACATTAATTCCACGTTCATTCACACTACATTAATTCCACGTTCATTCACACTGCATTAATTCCATGTTCATTCACACTACATTAATTCCATGTTCATTTACACTACGCTAATTTTAATTTAGTAGAATTTTAATTACTAATTATTGATTATATTAATTAATAATCTAAATAATAGAATAAAAAAGTTTTTATAATAATTATTATTTTTATAATAATTATCTTTATAATAGTATTTGTTTTAAATCAGAAGAAGTTTTTAAGTGCATTTAAAAATGTTGACTGTCAATCAGCAAACAAAATATAGTTCTGGAATTTCATTGTTTAAAAGAAGAAACTTAATACTTCTTTGTTTTCGCATTAACCTTAACATTTATTAACTTGATTTTTTAGTTTGTATCAACATATCTTTAATGGTATGTCAACTTTTTTTACAGGTTACGTCAACATAAATCGTGGAAAAATAGCAATGTGTGTAATCTTATAGTTCCGGTAGGTATTAAGTTATTGTTTTAAATACATATTTTTAATTTAATGGTTTTAAAGGCATATATTTAAATTACCATATTATAGGCCTTGCCTAAAATAAAAAACATCTTAACACATTAGCTCGTCGTGATTTTGGCATCATAAAAATTTTTTTTTTAATTTTTTTATTTATGGACATGAACTTTTTTAAACTACCGCCATAAAATAAATTACCACAAAACAAGTTTATTTTACTAATTAAGAGAAACAAATGTAGAAGTGTTGTTTTGTTTATGTACATATTGTGGAATGTCTGTTTTGTTTGAAATTTTTTACTTTTTTAATTTTAAATATATAAATTTAATATTAAATTTTTTATCATAATTTAACATAAATTAATTTCTTTCTTTTCTTGACATCTGTATAAATAAATTAAAATATGTTTTCATTATTTCTTAAAATTGCGGCTTCGCAAATTTGATTTTTTACTTTTAAAAAGTTATTAACAAACAAAAAGTATTACTTGTTGCAAAGAAAAAGACTAAGAAAAGTTTATTATTTTACCAGCACTTTTTTTTTTAGGCAAAGATTTCAGTTTCCAAGTACCATTTATTATAAAATATAAAATGGCTCACGTGAAATGACTTATGGCTTACGTGAAATGGCTTTGTGAGTATGTAAATGGCACGCCAGTTTACGCTTTAAAACAAGGCCTGATATTAGGCTTTTGAGAATAGTTTCAAATATACCATCTACATATGTTGTAACTTACACATATTACATAAATACAACTACGTATGAATAATTTACACATATTACCTAAATACAACTACATATGTTGTAATTAACACGTTACAAAAATACAACTACATATGAATAATTTACACGTATTACATAAATACAACTACATATGTTGTAATTTACACATATTACATAAATTGCCAAGTATTACCAATATTATTTTTATTAGGGGTGCACCAATGCATCGGCATCAGCTTGCCAATGCATAAACCATTTTACTGATGCACTGGCATTGGTCTTAAGAACCATCACTCGATCCAAATTATTTTTAAAACATCAGTATTTTATATTTGAAAATTTGAGATTCATAAACAATAATATTCAATGAAAAGACACATACTGGAATCTGGGCTTGACACGAATTTATGGATCTCTGCTGGCTAAAAAAAGCTCCAGCAGTTGTCACAGAAAAATTTAACAAAGTGTTCGACTTAGTTGAATATTAGTGACAGCATTGTCTGCTCAGTTACAAATGGAGCATTTACAAGTTTTTTAAGTTTGGAAAACTGGTACCTGCTAATCATCAAACATGTTGCACCCATGGAGTGTATTTGGCAGTTCAAGATGTGTTGTACAAAAAGCCTTTCCAAAAAATCAATAATACATTGCAAGTAAGAAGATAAAGTCAGCAATGGAAAATCTGAATCTGATAACAGCCTTGGTAACCATTGCCCAATGCTGATTATTTTGAAAACATCAGTATTTTATTTTTGTGTTTCTATATTGTATGCAAAATATAATTATTCTATAAACAAAAATGCATGTATAAGCCTTAGTTATTAAATAAGCATATCTGCAATCACTAAACCTTTAAATATTTTTTGAACAGATTTTAATCATGGCTCCTTACAATTTTAGAGTCTTTTTATAATATAGAAAAGCAATAATGTGACTTATGGATCCAAACTATACAAAGAAATAAGTTTAAAATCAAGAAATGAAAAATAATAAATAGAAACATTTTCAGTCAGATGTTTCTCCTCTTGATATATTTGTTTTGCTAAATTTACAAATTGCTTTTGAACTTTCATTTTCATTTATATTAAAATAGTCTATAAGAGTTTTAGTTGCTTTGCTCATTGTTGATTTATTTCTTATTTAACTTTTTTTTTTAAGTTTAATTCCTAGATTTCATATATATATATATATATATATATATATATATATATATATATATATATATATATATATATATATATATATATATATATATATATATATATATAGAGAGAGAGAGAGAGAGAGAGAGAGAGACATTAAAATTGACCATTAACATGACATTTTTAAAAAATCATGTATTATGTATTAGTAAAAAAGAAATAAGTAAGAATTCAAATTTAGGGCCAATGTATCAGTATCGACCTGTATCAATTGGCATCGGCCAGAAGTAGGCATTGGTGCACCCCTAATATTCATGCTATAACTTATTATTAAATGTGTTATATAAATAATGTAATTATCTAAAATTGTGGTAATTACTTTAAAAATATTTAAAAAAATATTTAATAATCAGTTTTAAAAATTTTAAATCTGTTTTAAAAAAAAAAAGGAATTTTAAAAACATTAAAAAGTTAAAAAAATTTTCTATATTATATTCAGAAAGAGAAGGTGGATTTCATACCTCCACAATGTATCGATTTAAACAGCGATATTGATAACAATTTGCTTGAAGAACTTTCTACAGATGATGATATGGAAGATATTCAACTTACAGTGAATTTGAAATCTTCATTTACCGAAGTATTAAGATAAATAAAATTTAAAAAATTAAAGTATTTTATTTGTTGTTTATATTATGTTTATATTTGTTTTATTTAATGTTTGTATTATGTTATGTATAAATTATTATTTTTATATAAAAATAAATTATTATTTTTCTATTAAGGCTATAAAAACCTAATTTTAGTTTTAAACTCTTTTAGCCAACTTTTAAACTCTTTTAGCCAACTTCAACAAAGCAAATCAAACTGGAAGATGATTTTAAACTTGAAGACGATTATAAGGTTTTGGAATACTTACAGCTCACGCTTGAAGAGGTATATAATTAACTGTGCAAGATGTGAGTTGGCTGGCATTTCAACATTTGATTATTAGTTAATGTGTATTGTTTGCTTTTGCTAGTTTGACTAGCAAAGACAAACAATAGTTAGTTGGATATTTTTTGTTTAGTCTCTTATTAAAGATTGCCATTATGGTTACTGTATCACTGTATTACTGTATTAAATTTTAAATATTTTGTATAGGCTTTTTTTCTCTCCTTTGCTCTTGGGTGTTTATCTGTTGAAAATGAGTCAAAGGTAATTATTTTTATTCACTAGAGACTAAAAAAAAATATGGTGAAATAATCTTAGTTATTTTGTAGAATCTAAATATTATTCTTTTCATTATGGAATTTAAATATTTCATAAAATGATATTCTAGTAACGTACTTTGTAAATACTTAGTTAGCTTTTTTTCATTTTGTTCCTTCTTTTTTTTGATATTAAGTTGATGTAATTTTTTTTTAAACTAACTAATCAGAATTTACAGAGCATCTTATGTTAAACAAAAAGTGTTGTGAAGCGAATTATATTGGCTTAGTTATTAGTTATAAACAATTATAGGTCTCTAAGTCATTATGGTTTGTTATATAGCACAAAGTAAAAGCATTTATATTAATATAAATTTATATAAGTTGTTATTATATAAATGTATATGTTGATGTGAAATTTTGCTTTTAAGTTGTTGTTTTTTTTAATTTGTTGTGGTTACTACATAAGCTCAACTCTTTAACTGGAAAACAAAAACTTTGACACAGAAACAAGTTTTTATGTGGACATAATATTTGCAAACTTATGTTTACAAAAAACTTCAGTTTTCTTAAAAGTTTTACAATTAAATTTATTATTATTATTTTTTTCATGTCATAATTATTGTTATAATAAAATAAAGATATTTGAATAAAGTTGCTGTCAGACTAATTAAAGTTTTGTGTTTTTTTTTATTGAAATTCCAAGTTACTATATTGTAGAAAGATACTTGAAAAAAATTTTCAAAACATAAGAATTATAATAACAATGAAAAAAAATCTGTTGTGGTCAATAGATAGGTTGGCAATGCCAACCTACTTGTCGACCTATAAGTGTCTTGGTTCAGCAATTTTTTGACTATTTAAAAAAATAATGTCATAAAGTTTTTCAAAATATAAAATAAATGTATGATTGATAGTTACTGTAGTATTGCTTACATGCAGCTGTTTTGCTTTTTTTTCCAAAATATTTTTTGTTTTTATTTTATTAGGAAGCAATGAGTATTACTAAAATGTGGACCACTTACTCAACAGTAAAAGATGATTTTATTCAAATGTATATAGCATATCATTATTTTCGGAGCAAAGGCTGGGTGGTCAGAACTACTAACATTTATGGAACAGATTTTTGTAAGTGTGATAACATATTGATAAAAGTAATATCAGTTAATGAATAACTATTGATAATCAATATATAGGGGTATCAGTATAATAAGGGACATATAGAAAAGTCTTGTTTTTTCAAAGGAATGATCTTTATAACCTTTATTGTAAATTAAAACAAAAGTAAAGATGTTTAAATGGGGCTGATAATACCTTACAAACTAACTATAAAGTTCTATGTAATTTGGAGTAAAAATATGATAATTCTAAATTTTCACTTTTTGACCTTAAAAACTTAATAAAAATAATTTAAAAAAAATCAGCTCCTACCCTCTAAATGTGTTCTATATAATACAAAAACACTTGTTTTAAAAATTTTTTGAAAAAAATAGTTTCATTTTTCCTCAAAATTAAATAAAAATTTTGAAAATAATTATTTTTTATAACATTTTTTTTTTTTCAAATTTTTTTAAGTTTTAACAATTATACATTATATTGCGTAAAACCTGGTTTTTTAACTAAAAATAAAGTCACTAATAACAAGTTTTTAATAACTTTAATTTAATTTTTTTTTATAAAAAATAATTATTTTTAAAATTTTTATTAAATTTTGGGGAAAAATAAAACTATTATTTATTTAAACTTTATTTTTATTTACTTTATTTTTATTTAACTTTATTTTATATTTACTAAAATACTTCCAATAAGGGTGCAAACAACCACTATAAGAGTTGGATGTTACTGGAAGCAAAAAAAATTATAGAGCAAGATGACAATTAACAGACGACTTAAAAGATTGCAAATTGTATGAATCAAGAAAATAAGATAAAGAAAGCAAATTCCAAAGAGCTGATGTTTGAGAAAAAAACTAGATGAATAAGAACTTTTGGAGCACTTAGGAACAGTCACAGTAAAAGCATGAGACTTAATTGAATGATGAGTAACACAAGAATGAATTTTAGTACTTAGGTTGTTAGGAAAGTTTGTAGAACTCCCCTATTAAAAAAAAAAAAGAGTTTTTTTAAATTTTATTTTATCAAATGTTCAAAATAATGTCCATCGTTATCTATACAAAGTTGCATCCTTCAAGCCATTTGTCAAACGTTTTTTTATACTCTTCTTTGGGTATACTTTGAAGTAGCTTCGTTATGCGAGTTTTTTGACTTTCGACATCATCAAGATTTTTTTATCAAGCTGAATAGCCAATAATTGGGTGGAGCCAAGCCACCATGCCCACCAAGCCACTGGAATTACGATGATTCGAATCATCGTAATTTCAGCTTGGTTTACATAATTTGTGGCGGTTTCAGTCACATGGGGTCGAGCGTTATCATGAAAAAATTTGAAATTTTGAGTGCCTGTTTTAGGTCTTTGCTTATTTATTTTGCATATAAGAGGTTTCAAACAATTTTTTATATAATGTTCGCTAGTAATGGTGTCTCCCTTTTCAACATTACCCAAATGAACAACACCTGTTGTTTTGAAGAAGATGTAGAACATGTTTTTCGACTGAAACCTGTCGCATCTTACTATAGTTCTTGGACTTTCACCTTCACCAACCCAACTAGCATTAGCCGACTTGTGTCCAACTTGTCACAAATAAAAACACGACTCATCTCCTGTAATAATACCACATAGTCTCCACGGGCCGTTTCCGAAAAAAGCTAAATTTTCCTTACATGCCTCAACTCTATTCTTGCGGTTTTGATCGGTTAACTCATGGGGTATCCAACGTGATGTTAGTTTTCTTTTTTTAAGTGCGTTGTGAATGATTTCGGTGATTGTAAAACGATTAATCGATGTCAGGGCTTCAATTATATCATGTGTTGCATGCGGATTTTCTTCAATAATGGCTCGCACACGTTCAATATTCTCAGCTGTATACATGGTTCGAGGGTGCCCTGACCAAGGATCATCTTCGAGACTCTTTCTACCATCTTTAAATAAAGTGGCCCACTTGGCAACTGTACTATATTTTGGAGCTTGGTTACCATGAACTAAAACCAACTCATCGGATATGGCTTGTGCTGAAACTTCAAGTAGAGCACGGGTTTTAATATATCCTCGATATTCAAATTTTTCCATTTTTAAATTATTTTTTTTAACGTATATAATAAAATTTAAATAACATTTTTAATAAACATTCAAAATATTTCAACAAGTACTTAAAGTGTTCATAATTAAACACAGTTTAAAATGATATATAAATATTTAATTATTTCCTGTCTCATTGTATCTTTACAGATGAAGTTCTGCGAACTTTCCTAACGACCTAAGTAGATGGCATAAGAGATGCTAACTCTTTACACAAAGAGAAAGAAAAGCAAAATTATGGTGATGTAGTAATGGTTGTAGGTTGGTTGCAAGAGCAGGTCCAACTATGTTTACAATGCGTTTTTTTTTTAGATTTATAGAAATAAAAAAAAGAATCACAAGTAAGAAATTGGCAAGCATAATAAAGAGATGCAACCTTAGCAGATGCTAATTTTGCAATCGGTTTGATATATGGTTTCCGATAAAGATCAGAAGTAAGAGTTAATCCTAGAAGATGAAGGATAGATGACCCATCAAGTACATTACCGTTAATAAATATAGGAAGATCTAGATTATTGCAATATATATATATATATATATATATATATATATATATATATATATATATATATATATATATATATATATACAGGCTTCGGCAGGAATGGCAGGTAGTTCCACTCTATGCCTGACCAAGTATTTAACATTTAGTTGCAACAGCTTGACCACGGCTTTTAGATGTTAGCTAATGTTATCAAACACAGGCTTAGCTAATGTTATCAAACACAGGCCTTGTTATAAGATTTTGTTGCGTAACAGAAAAGTGTAACTCGAATAGATGTGACTTTACTCAATAAAGATATTTACATCAGTAAAAGTTTAATTACGTCAGTTGGGTATTTTATAATACCTGATTGTAATTAAATTTTAAACCACATTAAAAATTGTTGTAAGTCTTATTTAAAAAAATCATAAATAAAATTTAAATATTGTTTAAAAAAAAAATCTCCTTATTTTAAAATCTTTTTCTTATTAAAACTTTTTTTTTTTTTGTTCAAAACATTTGGTTTAAAGTTGTTGTTTTTTTTTAAATGGATTTAAATGTACTTACTGAGTTTTTTAAATGATTTACAATATTACACATTATTATAATAAAATTGGGTTTTCTCTGTTATAAAAAAACATTCACACTACCTAAAACATTTTAGTTCAACTGGTTTTTGACAAAATAAAAATTGTAATTAAACGAAGGTTACTGCTTTTCTGTTTGTTTTTTTAATTTCCGTTCTTTCTTTTTTTATTTCCATTAAAATATTTTGTTTTCGTTTAAATAAACTAATAGACCTTTTTGTAATTAAGCAGGAATTATGAATCACCTGGTATAATGTTTTTATCGGGAGGGCAAAATTGTAAACAAAACATTTAGCTTGCTTATCTGATTTGATTATTTAGAGCTTGCTTGCTGATCTGATTATTCAAAATGCTTATCAGATTTTTTAGTTATGAAGATTTTTTAAACTTGCCTGTCAAGCAGCTTGTTAGTTTTTAGCTATTTGTGGGTTAAGTACAACTGGATGTAAAGTCGAGCTTGTTGCCAGAGCATTTACTGCAATGGGATTAAATATAGATGTTATTGAGACAGCAGAAGAACAGGAGAAAAAACTTGAACAATCATATATGGAAAAACTTAAAGCTTTATATCTAATTGACCCAAGCTCTGTACCTATGGAAAATAGAAAAGACTTAGTAGCTGAGTGGCCTAGTATAACTATGGGAAACATTTTTTTTGTATATTCTGAAGAAGGCTTTAATTCGGTATACATTGGCAAGTACAATGACCAAAAAGCATCTTCATTTTTTGATAGTGGTTTTGTAGGCCCTATTATGCGCTTTAATTTTAAAAAAGATATTTTGTTTATATATTTTAAAGTTTGTGGTTCGTAAAAAATCAAGGAAAAAAGAAAACTTTGGATTGCCTTTAGTAAGTGTGACATACTTTCTGCTTGGTGTTCATGCATGGTTGGAGCTTTCAAAGTTTGCAACCATATCATTGCCACCCTTTATAAAATGGAGTATGCTAACAATAAAAGATGGTGTAATCCAACATGTACTGAATAAGCATGTGTCTGGAATAAATCTTCTCGTAAAGATATCAAACCATGTTTAGTAACTGACTTAGTTGTTAGAAAAGTAATGAAGCAAATAATGATACAAATGGTATACATAATAAGGAAAAACACAAATGAAAGCACTGCAAGAATTTGATCCAAAAGTTGAAAGTCATCGTGACTTTAATGAACATTTATTTGAAACTTTTTTAAACAATATTTATATATCCTTCTTCTGTAGTATTAAAATCAAAAGTTAAAACATTTAATGAAAATATTGAAAGTATTCCTGATCAATAGGAGTTGTCTTTTAAAATACTTTCTGACCATCCTAATGCTGATAAGACAACTTTATGCAAAATATTTTTAGAAAAATGGTATTGACAGAGAAAACAATTAAACATGGAATATAACACAAGAGATCAAGCCAAAAGTAGTAAAAGGGGAGGATAACTGCATTCAAACATCACAATATATACCAAAGTTAACACTCTTTCTAGAAATACCACTTCTGAAAGGCCTAAAAAAAACCCTGTTGTTGCTGATATTTTATACCCTCATAAAAAGAATATTGTTACTGCTTCTATCGAATGGGGAATGGAACACGAGCAAGATGCTATAAAAAAATTCTATGCAGAGCATGCATCAAAACACATGGGTTTGAAAGTTGAAAAATGCGCTCTTTTTACTTTTTATGAAAGACCGTGCTTGTTCCCCAGATGGATTTATGAAAGACAGTGCTTGTTCCCCGGATGGATTTATGAAAGACCGTGCTTGTTCCCTAGATGGATTTATGAAAGACCGTGCTTGTTCCCCAGATGGATTTATGAAAGACGGTGCTTATTCCCCAGATGGATTTATAGTATGCAAATGCCATGGAAGGGTTTGGAATTTGAATGTTGTTTTATAAATTTTAATAAGACAATTAAAAAGGAAACTAGTGATTGTAACTTTTTTACAATAAAAAATAATGAAATAGCATTAAATAAAAGTCATAAATATTACACTCAAATCGATTCCCAAATGGCAACATTGTTTGGACACTTAAGGACTTATAAACAAGTTTAGATATTTTTTTCAAACCATATGTTTCTCCAGCATTATTACTATTAGAACTTATAAAATACTGTGGAAAATGTGACAAGTTGGGACTTAAAGAGCCAGAAATCAGTGCTAATGAATTTAACCAATATAGCAGTATTCAGTGTGCAATATGTTATGCTTGGTTCCACTGTTCTAGTCAAAATTTTAAAAAAAGATGATTATGAATTATTAGCAGATCAAGACTGGATTTGTTAGTGTGCTCTATGTCTACTTTGTGTTAAGTTTTAAACTTCAATAGTATGTCTTTATATAATAAGAATAAACTTTATATAACAGAATAAAAAAAGTAAATAATAAAAAATGAATCAAAATATAATAATAATTTTGAAAATGCTTTTAAATTTTTTCAAATTAATGATTTTAAATCAGATGAAGAATCTGATCTAGACATAAATTACTTTAACAAAATTAATTTGCCTGCATTAGTATGCTCTTCTTTTCAACCAAATGGAGTTAATAACTTTATAGGAGTGGATAAAAAAAGTGATTATTTTAATGTCATTCATGTGAATATTAGAAGTTTAAAAAAGAATTTTACAATTTTTTAAAATTAATTTATGAAACCAACAATTGTTTTGACGTGATTTGCGTAACCAAAAACTGTTGTTCTAAAAAAGATTTTAAATAAGATTCTAAACCTTCTCCCGGGTTTTAAAGAAATTTTTTTAGAACGAAAGAATAATAAGCGCAGAGGAGTACTTTTTTATTTAAAAGAAAATATTTTCTATAAAGTTAGAAGCGATATGAGTGTTTCTGATACGGATCAAGAGATCTTAACAATTGAACTAATAAACAAAAATTCTAAAAACGTTTTAATCAGCTGTTGCTTTAGGCCTCCAACTGGAAGGACAGAAAATCTTGGTAAATTTTTGAAATACAATCTAATAGAAAAAACTAGTCAAGAGAAAAAAAAAAGTTATATTTTGGGTGACTTCAACTTGAATTGTTTTGAGTATAGCAAAAACCAAAACATAAAAACATTTTTTAACAGTTTATTTGAAATGGGTACCATACGAATAATAAATAGACCAACTGAATTACAAACCATTCGCCGACTTTAATTGATAATATATTAACCGCAGACTATATTAATAAATCTCTAAAAAAAGGAATTATAAAAACTGATGTTTCTGATCATTTTCCCTTTTTTTTTTTCTATTAAATCAGATTATCAAATAAAAAACAAGGGCAGAATGACAATAATAAAGCGAATTGTTAACAATTGTAACTTAAAATTATTCAAAGATCAAATTTTACAGTAGGACTGGAATCACATAAACTTTAATGGTAACATAAGCATTATCTATAACACATTTATTTAAACTTTCTTTAAAATGATGACGCTAATTTTCCAATATGTGAAATAAATCTCAAGGCCAAAGACATATCTCCTTGGATAACTAAGGATAAAACTAAAACAAAAGTTGTATAATAAATACTTAAAAACAAAATCCGATAAACAAATACAAAATTACAAAAACTGAAAAAATCTGTTTGAAAAGCTCTGAAAAAATTGTTATTCTTAATTGCTTACTCAGCACAAACATAACTTAAAACGTGTCAGGGAATTAATGAAAGAAATTACGTGAAAGCAAAAAGTAATTTCAACCGTTCTTTCACTTGCAAAAAAAGTTGGAAATAAAATAACTAAAGATGCTAATAAATTTAATAAATTTTTTTCCCACTATAGGAGCAAATTTATCAAACAAAATCCCTTCAACAAATTATAAACTAACAGATGAACTTCAAACGTCAAACTCCTTACATTTTACAAACCTAACGCTTGAGGAATTTGATATAGCTTTTAGATCGTTAAAAAGAAATAAATCAGTAGGACTTGACGGTATAAATGGAAATACTATGATAGACTCATATGATGTCATAAAAGATATTCTTTACAAAATATTTAAATCGTCTGTTAAACAAGGTTCTTTCCCAGATTCTCTGAAAATAGCAAAAGTAATTCCTATTTTTAAGACAGGAGACCCGACCAATATAAATTATAGACCTATTTCTGTTCTTCCAGTTTTTTCAAAAATATTAGAAAAAATAATGTATAACAGAGTGTACACATACCTAATTACCAATAAACTCCTTTATGAAAATCAGTTCAGTTTTAAAAAATAACAACTCAACCGACCATGCTATTCTTCAATTAACACGTTGTATTAATGTATCTTTTAAAAATCAAAAATTTACACTTGGTGTTTTCACTGACTTGTCAAAAGCTTTTGACATGGTTGATCATAATATTTATGCTTAAAAAACTTGAATGTTATGGCATAACAGGAAAAACTCTAAGTTGGTTCAAAAGTTATCTCTCCAACCGAAAGCAATTTGTTTTTAACAAAGATTCCCAACCTCAAACATTTATGAACATAACATATGGTGTCCCACAAGGATCACTTCTTTTCATTATATATATATATAAATGATCTTAACAAAGTATCCAATTTAAAGACTATAATTTTTGCAGACGACACAAACTTGTTTCAGTCACATGAAAATATAAACATACTTTTTAATAATATGAACAGAGAACTTTAAAAAATTTCAACTTTAAATATTGAAAAAACAAAATGGATACTTTTCCATCAAAACTATAAAAAACAGATACTGCCTGTAAATATGCCTGACCTTTTTATAGACAATGTCGTCCTAAAAAGAGAAAAAGCAACAAAATTTTTAGGAGTTGTTATTGAAGAAAGTCTGTCTTGAAAATCACACATCAATAATATTTCTAATAAAGTTGCAAAAAACATCGGAACTCTATACAAATCTAGAGGTATTTTAAACAAAAAGCAATTAACACAATTATATTACTCTTTTATTTACTGTCATATCAATTATGCAAATATTATATGGGGAAGTACACATAAAACTAAACTTAATTCTCTTTATCGGCATCAGAAACACGCAGCTTGCACAATAAATTTGAAGAATCGTTTTCGGACTTTTTACCGCTTTTTAAAGAAATGGACATCTTAAATGTTTATCAATGTTTATTTGATGTTTTGTGTTTTATGTACAAATGTAAAGAACTTATGTCCCCCGATGTTTTTGTTAACCTTTACAAAATTAAACCCCAAAACAAATATAACCTACATAATAATAGTATTTTAGAAAAACCTTTTGCAATAATAAACAAGCTCAATTTTGTATATCTTACCTTTTCTCTGGAATTTTTTGATTTTTTAAAAAATATTTTCTGTTGCTATACTGCATGTCAGTTGCTATACTGCATCCCTTTATCTAAAACATATATGCTTTTAGATTAATATAATCATTTTTTTAATTTTTTTTTTGACAAAAACTTGTTTCTTGAAAAAAAAAAAATTATTTTCAAAAGTTTTTACAATCCAAAAACTTGGTTGAAATTTTTAATTTAAAGTAAATAGCTTTTAAGCTAAAGCAACTACTTATTTCTTTGAATATCTTTCAGCCCTAATTGATATAAATTCATTTTTAATAATAATGACCTAAAGTTTAAAGAGTAAGTAAACAGTACTTTAAAAAGAAAAATATTTAAATTTCTTATAATCATAAAGAAATATTATATTGTTTTATAAAAACGTTAAATTATAAAAGATAAAAATATTTAGGAAAAAAAAATTTTTTATTTAAGGCTATTTAGAAACTAAATTTTTCTCAAGTTTAATATAGCAGCACATACGCGCAGTATGTGCGTATGTGCTGCTATATCAAACTTGAGATCATTATTCATGATGGGTAGATATAATAATGGCCCATCACTTTTCGTGATGGGTAGATATAATAATGGCTGTGTTAATTTTAAAATACGGAAGCGTTTTATCCTTTTTATTGCCTGCTCTAAATAAATGCGTACAATAGCTATGTTTGATGTTTCTTGAAATTTTTCTTTTAAAATTTGAATTTCTTTAGAAGCACTTGGAGGTGTGCAAATTGTAAACTGTTTAAATGCAAGATCTGTCTTAATTTTAAAGCCACAATCTGCCATAACTTGGACATAGGACTCAAGTATATCAAGAAAACTACTTCTTCTGACAATGAAAGCGTCGCAGGCATGTCCACCATAAAAGGGAGACAGCCATGAAATTGCTCCATTTGGAGTTATTGCTATTATCAAATTTGACTGTTGCATGATGCTTATATTCATTCTATATACAAGCTTGAACATCAAGGGCACTTGATGTTTCAAAAATATTTCAGAACAAGCGATAATTGTTCTCACTTTTGGATACAGTCTTTTAAAACAGTTTGGCATAGTTGCCTGTATTACGTTGCAAGAAGGCCACAAAATCACGCTCTCCAACTCTTTAGATAATATAACCCATGTAAATAATAATTTGAGAAACAGTTCCAGCAGATATACCAAAGTGTAAGGCTAAAACTTCAATCAAAAGACCGAGGCGTAATCTCATCATAACTAATAGAAATTCCTGTTCCAGTGAGATTTTTCTTTTTGGTCCACTCTCTCTCATAGGAAATAAGTTTTTGTCAATATCATAATCTTGTGATAAGATTAATTGCTCGACAGATCCAACACTAGAAAGAGTTTTTCGTAATCGGTTGGTTTTTTCTATTTCCATCTCAGTATTTCATTACTGCTGCTTTGTGCTAAATATAATTAATTTGAAAAATACTTTGAAACATTTTGGTATTTTGAAAACCTGTAAAAGTAGATACATCTGAATCCCTAGTAATATGACAAAACTGTAAAGCAGTATACGTTGTTAATGGTGTAAACTCTGTATCATTTCTGCCACTATAACCTGCTTTGATCTCACTCAAGATTGAACTTTCGCTGTCTATTTCTTCAGGAGGGGTGGAGATGTAGTTTAACATTTCTGCTGTAGCTGTATCACTATTATCTTGTCAACTGATTTCATTTACAGGGTTATTAATAATTATATAGCGATTTATTAATAATTATATATCAGTTTATTAATAATTATATATCAGTTTATTAGTAATTATATAGCAGTTTATTGATAATTATATAGCGATTTATTAATAATTATATAGCGGGTTTTTTACTATTATATATAATTTATAAAATACCTTTCTTAGTTAAAATAAAAAATACATCCAGTAAAATAAATGTAAAAAATGTTGTTAAAGGTTAAGTTTTTCTTTAAATTCTTGTCCTATAAAAGCAAGATCAAGATAATGCTTCATATGTTGATAAAACATCATAAAATCAACATTCTTATTCATATCTGCAATTACCATATTAATATGTTGACTAATATCCTCTTTAGTTTCTGGATATGGACGTAATTTGTAATATCTGTTTTTTAAACATGAAAATACTTCTTCTATAGGATTTAACTGAGGAGAATATTGGGGCAGATATCTGTATCTAATTCTTGTTCCTGAAAAAGTGATTTATCAGTCCTGATTTATGAAATCTTACGTTGTCCATCATAAGAATTTTATTTTCAAACAATCTTGCTTCATAGCATTGCTTGAGAAATTCTAAGAAAATATCAGTGTTAAAAGGTTTTTTAATAATTGAATGTATTAGATGGCTTTGACTGATATTAATGCAAGTAGACTGATATTGCGACTTTTGTTTGCAGGAACAGTTGTAAATGCAGGAGTGTTTTTAGGTGAATATCCGAAATTTGGTCTTGAATGTAAATTGAACCCGGTTTCATTTGAGAATAACATTTGAGAATAGTCAATATTTCTATATCGAATAGAATAACTTTTTCTCTCACTAATTATTCTTGGTAAACAGGTGAACAGATGACATCAGAGACCTATCTTAATCTTTTTCTTGTAATTTCAAGCTTCTTAAGGTAACAAGATATAGATGGTTGGGATAAGGTTATTCCATTTTCTTGAAGCTTTCTGGCCATTCCACCCTGCGTAAGTGAATTGTTGTTATCTGAATGTTGAATACATTCAGATAACAACATCATAGCACAAGAATTACAGTTTTGCTTGGGGCCACTTTTCTGTTGTAGGTTAAAACAATCACAAAGATTGTTCTTAGTTGATATTATAACAAATATTGCCATTTTCTAACGGTGGATACTCCCAAATCAGTAGCATTGACAATTTAAGCCATACTTTCCCCTCTGTCCAATCTTATTTTTATTTGTTTAAATAATGTAGATGAAATTGGTACTCTTTTTTTCCTTCTTATATTTCTGACAGATTCACTTTTATTAAAATTATTTTCCATGGAGCTAAAATAGTTGAAAATATATTTAAAATAATGATTTTCTGGATGAATATATCACTTATTTTTAAAAAATTAAATTATATATAAATGCTATATAACTATTAATAAATCGCTATATAATTATTAATAAACTGATATACAATTATTAATAAACTGATATATAATTAATAATAAACCGCTATATAATTATTAATAAACCAGTAAGATAAGATTTTCACCACTTTCTTCATCAGTAAGTAGATTTTCACCACTTTCTTCATCACAATCGAAAGATCTAATAATTCTTCAGCTGTTAGTGTATCCGAGGATTTGAGAATTTTTTTAGAAACTGGTTCAACAAGAGATCTTTTTCTGATATTTGGAGGAGGCCTTAATTTTTTTTTAGGGGTAGATTGAACATTTGGATTAGGATTTTCATAAGTCGGAAAACCATTGACAAAATAATTAGAGCAAACTTTAAAATGTTTTGGTACATTAAAGTGTTTTCATCCTTTAGAAACAGCACGAATCTATTATTTCTTTGTCTTTTCATTAACAGGCAAACTGTGGAAACATAATTTTCCAGATGAAATGTTACTATGTATTTTATAACGCTCTGGATAATGTTTATCGTTATTTCAAATACCTGCAACACAGCAATCATTACCCATACTGTTTTTTGAACCTATAAATCAAACAGTTATTAACAATCTTAATAAAAAAATCAACATAATTACAAAAATTTAATTGTTCAAATTAATTTAGAAAATTTAAACCCCTATTTAAGAGTTACATA